>NW_023276806.1:227434294-227546794 GCF_003668045.3 Cricetulus griseus
ATATGTAAGTGATTCCTTGAGTAATCCATTTTCTTGTGGTGTAGACAACTGATGAAATTCAGAGTGAAGCAAGCAATGGATTAGAAAACTGGCATGTACTTGGATCCCCCCCCCCCCCCACAAAACCCACAACATGTGTTCTTAGGTCATTTCTTCTGTATTTCCCTGGAGCTCAGAAGATATCTGAGCCCTGTAGAATTTAGGTACCTGTCCTGTAGTTCCATCCATTGTACAGTCTCAAATCCTGTAATGTTATGGGAGATAGTGTGTTCCTTAATTTCTCTTAGTCATTCTGCTCAGAAAATAATACTAAACCATTAGGAGGGTGATATATCTGAGGGAACCACCCTCCAATATCCTAATGAATTTTCCTCCCCTTTTATCTCCATTCGGGTGACTTTTCTGCTAATGATGAGGACAAGGTCACAGGAGGATACACCTGTCTAGAGAAGTCTGCCTCATACCAGGTGTCCTTACACTCTGGTCACCACTTCTGTAGAGGCTTCATCATCAAGTCCAGTGAGCAGTGTCTGTGGTCACTGCTACAAGTCATATGTCATGATTCTGAGTCTGCAGTGCCCAGGAGTGGGTCATCTGCACACCAGACATCAGTATGGGCAAGTGATAAAGTTGTAGCAAAGAGGGGAAAGACATATAAAAGAGAACTTGTTGGGGTTTGGGTGAACATAGACCCAAAGTAGGATATATCTAAGACTGTAAAAAAGAAAAAAAAATTGGAAGAAGATTGTGCCCTGAAAGAGAGAGTCAATGCTCATTGTGTGTTGCAAAGAGAATTTCCCCTGATGAGGTGTGAAAACTAAATTTACCTGTGGTCTTAAGGGGAAAATTTATTCTTGAATCATTTACTCTACAACTGGGACATCAAGAACATTCCACTCAGTAGCAACAGAGTAATAGGTAGCAAACTCAGTTTTCATAGGAATGGGTTCAGGTATCATCTACAAAGGACTCAGTTCTCTTCAGAGATGTAGATTCTTCACATGTGAAAATGGGAGAACAGTGTCTGTTATCTGCCTCTTTCATGAGATGAGGGCAAGTCTGAAACAAGCGTGAGGCAACCAGAATGCTCATGTCAGAACATTTCTGTCTAGACTCTGACTACCATGCTCGACCTTTACACTAGATGATGAGTAAACTTAAAAACCTTAACTCCACTCTGTAAAGATCATTTTGTTATCAATGAAAAGCAGAATGATAGAATAAATACAAGGTCCATAGAAGACTATAATCTTCAGCATAAAATACTCACACAGGAAAATACCCGCTGTTTCCAAAATGGAAATGCAATTATTTGACACACCAAATATTGAATTGAGACCAGGAGACTGTATTAGAGAAAGATACAAAGGAACTTGTATGTTGGGATGAACAGTATAGGAATTGTCAGAACCTGTCTTTGTGGGCCTTCAGTCTGATCCAGCCAACTTGCTGGGTTCATACCTGAGAGGGGGAGTGTGGATTGAGAAAGGGCAGGTAAAGACACTAAGAAAGAGATAGAGTCAGAAGGGAAATCCAGTGAATACTGGACTCCCCAAGTTTATCCTTCAACATTCATAAGTACCCCACCAAAAGGGGGACATGGCAGAAGACTTCTATTATCATCTATAAAGAGCAAACAGACTTTTTCCCTTAATCCTCTAGGTATTTAGTAGCCACACCTGTTATCTGGCCTTAAGGGTCAAGAGTAAACACACCTGAGCCCAAGTCTGTTATTTAGATAAGACATCTGCTATCAAGACCAAACACCCTGCAGTAGCCAAGCCTTAGACCTTTAGGTCTTTTGACTTACTAAGCACAGTTTTGAGCTCTCCCATCTTGAGGCAAGATGAAATGGAACCATTTTTATGGGCCCTGACCGGGAATAGTACAGACTTTCAAATGGAGTGTAAATAGCTGGTTTTGTTAATCTACCTTACTTGTCTCAGTCCACACTATGAGGTGATGGTTATGATCTGTAGTAGTCTTCTTAACATAGGATTCCTGAAAGCTGATCTCAGGTGATAAGTAGGAGTGCATAATATTAAATCTTTAAAGCCCAAACTTTATCTATAGGGCACAGTTGTGTCATGCCCTTCAGTGTTTCTTTACAGCTAGCATCGCAGTGAGAACAAACAATCTGAACATCCCTCTGTTTAAAGTAATTTTTCCATATGCTATTGAGGATAATTCCCTTGTGGGCCACCTGGCCAGTATATGCTGGAATGTCAAATAGGAGACTTTTTCCTCCAAAGCAGTAGTTTTTTTTGTTTGTTTTTGTTTTTTTATTTTATTTTATTTTATTTATTTACTAGTTCTAGTTAGGGAACAAGCTTGTTTCACATGTAAGTCCCTTCTCCCTCTCCCTCCCCTCACCCCATCCCTCCTCCCCCACCCCCAGCCCCCCACCCCATCCACCCACCACTCCCCAGGCAGGGTAGGGCCCTCAACCGGGGCTCTGCAAAGTCCACCAAATCTTCCTGTGCTGGTCCTGGGCCCTTCCCCATGTGTCCAGGGCCAGAGTGTATTCCTTCATGTGGGATGGGCTCTCAAAGTCCCTTCTTGCACCAGGGGAAAATACTAATCCACCACCAGAGGCTCCCTGGAGTGCAGAGGCTCCTTATTGACATCCATGTTCAGGGGTCTGGATCAGTCTTGTACTGGCCTCCCTGACAGCATCTGGGGTCAATGTGCTCTCCCTTGTTCAGGCTAACTGTTCCTGTGGGTTTCTCCAACCTAGTACAGACCCCTTCGCTCTTCATTCCTCCCTCTCTTCAACTAAATTCCCGATTTCAGCTTAGTGTATATCTGTGGATGTCTGTCTCTGCTTCCATCAGCCACTGGATGGGGGCTCTAGCCAAAGCAGTAGTTTTATAAATATTACACAGCATTGAAATAAAACAGGAACATGCTAACTACATTGCAGAAAATGTTCTTACTATTCAGACTAACCATAATGAGATCCTAACATTCTCTCATCTGGCTATGAGTACCAGGCAAGGTTATTAGCAGAATATTCTGCCTGGGCTCCCTGGAGGGTGGAAGGGACTCCTGTAATGTGAGCATTCTTCCACTCCTTATCCAAATATTAGTCTCCCCCCACCCTCTCCTCTTCCATATATTTCTCCTTGGTGGAGAGGCCTACACATCATTCTGGAAGGTTTACTGTGGATGAGAAAAGAACTAGTTTCAGCATATTTGAACATGGTCTAGTTCTGATAGATTTCAGGTGTCTGTGAAACCCCTCAGGCCAAGAAGAGTCTATCAGTGATCTCTAAAAGGGGTAAACTAAACTAAAAGGCTTCACTTCTAGGAATGAAGGGACTGGACTCACTCAGCCCCTGTTTTAGCAGCCATGACAGGCTACAGAAAAGACACATAGGCCTCTGGCACAAGGAAACTACAGATCCTCTGGCCTCCCAGAGCCTAGGGCCAAAACTGAACAAAAAGAAACATCAGACCCCCCCCCCCAGCCTCCTAGGTACTTGGTTCCTGGGAACTGTTTGGCCACAAAAGAAACTCCAGGGGAGACCAAACTCTCCCCTATTGTCTCCAGGATTTGGTATCTATGTACAACAGGCCACCTGCAAGTAACAAGACAAAGCCATAGAAACCACAGAATGTTCCCTCTCGGCACTGACCAATGATAATACCTGGTACATAGGTATTTCATGCCAAAATATGACTTTGAGAAATTTTCTTGATTGTTCCCAAATCTCAACCAATCAGAAACCAACCTGCACCTACTGATGTAATCCTGTAACTTCTGTCTTTAAAACCCAGCAGTAGACCGGGAACTTCACCCCTTCTGGATGCTGCCATGTCAGCTTGTTAGACAGGGTCCCTCCTTCGGTGTAGGATAAACTATTTAATAAAACCTCATTCATTTGCATCAGTGGTCTGTCTCCCTGGTCTCTTTGGGGATCCTTTCGACTCAGGAACTACATTTCTTTGTTCTGAACTTGACCAATCTACTTAACGGGAAATGGAAATTTAAGAGTTCTGTGAACCAGCACTGGAACATCAATGGTGTTAAGAAGGAAGGAAGGAGAGTTCCTACCAAGTGTGGGATTTTAGATACTCCACTTTTTAACTATCAAAAGCTGCTGTGACAGCTTGTCTGCATGAAGTTAATTGGTATGGAAATGTTTACTCTGAACATGAGTGGCATCATTCAGTGTGCTTGCCATGTACAATTGTGTGGTATATCTGTAATATGCTTTATGTTGTAATATGAAAAAAAAGTGTTTCATTTTACAAGAGACATATGCTGTAGCATTGTCAGGCTTAATTTGTACAGGTATCCCCATGATGGCCATAACTGCCAATAACTGTGTAATTACAATATGAGCCTCAGCCAGTAGTGACTCTTGTATTGAACCCATTTTTTAAGTTAAATCTACCACAAGACTCAATTTCCTTTTTACTGTGGTGCGAACTAGTCAGAGAAGGGTAGAGCCTGACTGCTTGTCAGCGTGTTGCCTACTAATGTGACCTAACTAGAGAAGACTACTAATCTATGTTTTCCTCGTGGTCTTGTCTTACTGCGGAATGCTGGACCTACTATTCCTTTGCCTGCTACATGATGACTGCTCAGTGTCTCTGCCAAGAAGAGACAGATTTCCTGTCTGTCCCTGTTTATATTCTGATTCTGCCCAGCTACACACATCTCTTCCTGCCTGTCTGTACAGACCTCCAGACCGCTATAGTTAGCTGGTGGCAGTTTCTGCTACATCACTTCCTGGAATCCCACGATGACTCATCTCTGCCTATACTTCCCAGAATCCTCCTTGTCTCCTATTCCTAACTATCATCCTGCCTAGCCAATCAGTGTTTCATTCATCAACCAATAAGACAAACATATACACAGAAAATATTCCCCATCAGCCCGCTAAAACTGAATTTTCAAAATTTTAACAGACTTTGTCTCCCATTATTGCTTAAGTCCAGAACCGTTTGTAGTTTTCAGAGAAATAAATCACGATCTCACCCCCAGTAAACATTCCCTGATGTCTGGTATTCACGGCAAGTATAATATCTGATAGGAAGTCTTCTCTAATTGGGTCACTTTAGCAGGCAACACACTGACAAACCCTCAAGCTCTACCCTTCTCTGACTAGTTTGCACCATAGTAAAATTGAAATTGAGTCTTGTGGTAGATTTAAGTTAAAAAATGGGTTCAATATATAGTAATTACACAGCTATTGGTAGTTAATAAAGAAGACAGAGCTAGCCAAATAAGAGATTTTGCCTAAGATGTCAGTTTCTGAGAAGAAGCAAAGAAATTTCTTCACTCTACAGAGAAGAATACTGGACATCATAAAAGGTAGTTTTTATTGGATAACATGAAAGTGTGACAAAAGAAAGAAAATATTGGAAAAAATAATGGAAGAAAACAGTTGAGATTAAAGAACAGAGCCTCACATTACACAGTGGGAGGATGGAGTAGAGAAATATACAGGGAATAAGGGAGGGATGACTATGAGGTGATCTGATGAAATTTGAGATTAGTTTAAGAATGAAACCACATGTGCAATCTCTAAATTCCACATTTATCCCTAAAGACAACACAGAGAAACGCCACTCCATAGGAGCATGCCAGGAGCAATGTGGACTTCACACCCCAAGTACAGAAATGCCTCTGTCCTTGGATGGTCCCCTTTACAAGGTGTAGCAAGAAACAGTGAGCTTTAGGGACACTGAAAATTCTATATTCATGTTCTTTTGGAAGGACAAACGCCAAGAGAAAAGTGAGCACACTTATGAGCTTATCCTATGCCACTGGGGCCTCTGGTTGGATTGTCTGAAGAACATTGCCTGCAGCCAGTCTCACATGCTCCAACAATTTCCATATCTTCCTATGGCCTTGTAGCAACATGCCATAGTAGACAATTTCTCAGGTGAAAAGATTCCCTCCAAATCATTTCTTTCTGAACATGTCACATGATTGTAAGGGGGAGGCAGGTGAATGAATACTCTGAACAGGCTGGGAGACGTGGCAGTATGACAGTCCTCCCACTCAGGAATGACCTAGGATAAGTAAATGAGAAACCGGATGCCTAAGGACAACTCTGTGTGACTGTTCAGGTGAGGGAAGCTAACCCAGCCATGCCAGTAATAGGACTGCAGCATAATCCTCCACCTTCCAGCCACTTTGCCCACTCTAACCCAATTGACAAAGTTGTCACTAAGCTTCTCCTACATTACTGTGTAACTCTAGAACCATCACTAATTCTCAGAGAACTCAATCATGACCTCACCTCCAACATGTTTTTCCTTTATCTTGGATCAATGGATAGGAAAACATCTGATAGGGAGGACCCTCCGATTGGGTCTTATAAATTAGCACAAGCTGACACACAATGAGGTACTACCCTTGTACCGCTGCATTATACCATAGTAAAATGAACATTGAATCTTAGGAGTGACCTAAGATAACAGAAAAACCTGGATTCAAGAAGAGTCAGCACTGACTGCATACAGCATTATACTCTGCTTTCACAATAATAGAAATATCCACAATCTTCCCATGTCTCCTTGTACCTCATTGCTGTTCAAAAGTCATGTTGAATATTGACCAAAGCCATTCTATTCTTCAAAATTAGTATAGACTTCTAGAACAGGCAGTTGTACATAACAAACAGGGTAGATATTCTTAATACAATTACCTAGGGCCACATTGATAGTCCTTACGATAATCACGGATTATACCCATGGTATTGTTTGTATACTCTCAAGGTTCCCATGTAGCCTTAATATTACATAAGTAGGAAAGGCAAATTTCTTGAAATTGTAGAATTTGACCATTTTATTCGTGTAGTTCTCTGCCCTCTGAAAAAATGTCTAAAATCAGGGAGCCTGCTTAGAAAGCATATTCTCTCAATGTCCATCTTATTAGTAACTCTGTAACTCCCTTCTTCACATCACTGATGTTCCAGGGTTTGTCCACAGATATCCATTTTTGTTATTATTTTTAATTATTAAGGAGATTAGCCAAAATCAGAGCAAATCAATTAAGGAACCACAGATAAACATTTTCAGAGGGATTGTTCAAAGAGCCCCACTATGTACCCAAAGGAGGACTTATTCAAAGTTACTAAAAGCAACATACATCCATCAAGGGATTTCTTTAATTTAATATTGTACTTAATTATTTGTTTGTTTCTTTGTTCCCCCCTTTCTTCTTTCCCAAGTCCCAGTCATCCTTTTCTACCCTCAGCTCCTCAGTTTCTTTTCACAGCAGCACAGGCCTCACATGGAAGTCAACAAAAAAGGGTACATCAAGTCGAAGGCTAGATATGGCTGCCAAGAATGAGGATTAGTGTCCCAAAGCTGGCAATAGTCAGAGTCAGCCATTTTTCCCACTGTTAATAGTCCCAAAAGAAGACCAAGCTGCAAACTATAAAATATAAACAAAGGCCTAGGTAAGTCCCATGCAGGGGCCTGGTTGTCTGTTCATTCTTTGTGAGCTCCTATGAGTTCAGGTTAATTTATTCTGTGGGTTTTCCTGTTGTGTCCATCTGAGGGTTTCTAAGCATCCCATAAAGTCTTTCATCTCCCACACTTATTAATTTAATATAGTAGAGCAGAGCTGTGGACACACAGATTGACCGAGACTGTTTCCCCTATTCTAGCATCCTTTCAAGAATCAGCTACGACTCTGCCTACCACTGCTGTGGAGGTTCCCTCATCCACCTCATCAATGACCAATGGGGGTGACTGCATCTCATTGAAACAAGGCCTAAGTAATGGTTTCCTAACTGCATTGCCCAAAGAGCGGGGCATCTTTACTTTCATGAGAATAAATTTTTTTTTTGACACCTGAGGATCTCCTATTGCCAAGAACTCTAAAAAGAGTTGACATTAAGAATCCAAGAAGTGGAAAATACAGGTGTGTTTGCTCAGTAACGGTCAATGACATCACACTTCCACTTCACCAAGCAGAGTTCTCCTCCTTAGACATATAAAAGCATGCCCCTCTTCAGACCCCACTACCTTCTGCCACCATGAATCCACTCCTGATGCTGGCGCTTGTGGGAGCTGCTGGTGAGTCATGCCATGCCCAGTCCTGCTTTTCTATTTAATTAAAAAAACATGGACCCCTCCTTCAATGCCTTCCCTACTACATTAATTCTCCACAATTTTACTTGACGTTTTGTAATTTGTCAAGCTTCAGGACAAGCTTGATTCACTCACTAAAACATCCTTTATTGAATTTAGAGCCTTGATTACCTAGACTGAAATAAAAAGCAAAACTGAAGGAGCATAGCATGAACCAGGACTCATATTCTTCAGCATCAACCACACTAGGAATCCTACAACATAGTAATTGATGAATTACAGAGGGAAGCAAGCGATGGGTTAGGTGACTGACATGCAATCAGATCCCATGAAGTGTGTTTATGTCAATGTTCTATCCTTTTACTCGAACTATGAAGAGTTCTGAGCCCACTAAGATCTACATACCTGTCCTACATTCGTTTACCCTGGCAGGTATTGAATCCTAGTGCTGACTCCTGGGGAGAGTGATTTCCCTGATTTCTTTCAGTCATTCTGCTCAGAAAGTAATATTGAAACGGTGGAAGGTACTAAGCAAAGCAACCTCCAACATCATGATGAGTTTGCTTCTACTTCCTGTCTCCTCCATAGTTGCTGTCCTGGCTGATTCTCTAAAGAGAAACATCCCACAGGAACAAACAAATAATAGATTGAAAAATAAAGCAGTCCATGTTCAAAACTTGATTCTAATATGATCAAGTTGCTAAGTGTTTTCTTAAGTCATTCTTGCTGTCCTAACTCTGATGCTTAGAAGTTATCGCAGCCCTGTGACAATGGCCTATCTTTCCTATGGAGCCAAATACTAGGAAACCCAACAATCTATGTTACATATTGGAAACAGAGGGATCTCCACTTTCCTGCATTCATTGTGCTCAGTAGGAAATCCAAGGTTGAAGCTGCCATCGAGCCAATGGCCTTACCATCTAGTATGCTAATGACTTGGCTGGTTCTCATCTCCTATCTCCACTCTAGTTGCCCTTCCTGTTGATGATGGTGACAAGATTGTTGGAGGCTACACCTGTCAGAAGAACTCCATTCCATACCAGGTGTCCCTGAACTCTGGCTACCACTTCTGTGGAGGCTCCCTCATCAATGAGCAATGGGTGGTGACTGCAGCTCATTGCTACAAGACGTAAGTGATGGTTTCTTGATTGCGTTGCTCACAGAGTGGGGCATCTTTACACCAGGCATCTCTATGAGCCAGTGAGGAAGATGTGGAGGAAGGGGAAAGATGGGGAAGAAAGATGGAGTGAACAGCACTGGATGCTCACAGTCTTTAAATAAACACCAATACATAATAGGATATAATAGGATGCTTCAGCAATGCACACACACACACACACACACACACACACACACACACACACAGAGAGAGAGAGAGAGAGAGAGAGAGAGAGAGAGAGAGAGAGACAGATAAAGCAAGAAAAAGACTGCAACTAAGGAAGGCTTTCTTTCTCATCTTAAACACCAATGAACCTGGAAAAGTTTTTCACAACAGCTTTCCCTCCATAAAAATAAACAGTAATCAGTGTTTTAAAATACATTTGAAGATAACTATGATTGTTGATTAGGCATTATGTCCAGTGTATGAATCTTTCACAAGGTCTGAAAATCATACTGTGAAATTCACACACTATATTTTGACCCTTCTGGTTGAAATGCAACAGGACGAAATCTTTCCAAAATGAAATGATGATTAAAAGTTCCTGCTACTACTGTACATGGAAAAGGAGGATGAAGAGAGCTTTACATAACTCCTTAGATACTTAGCCCTGGATCTTTTTGTATATTAGAGTGAGGAGAAAACCACACCTCCTTCACCTCTGGTCCTGTACAGCGTCTCTCTGAAAAAGAATGTGAGATTGTGAAAAACAGCGCCCTGTCACCATCCTGATTCTCCCTCTATGATACCGCAGCAACAGCTTTCAGTGGCCCACGGGTGTGAGGAGCTTGAGAACTTTGTGATATCTGCAGTCACAGAGATAAAGAAACTAGCCTGCCTCTCTTTCCAACAGTCGCATCCAAGTGAGAGTGGGAGAGCACAATATCAATGACCTTGAGGGTGACGAGCAGTTTGCCACTGCAGCCAAGATCATCAGGCACCCCAGCTTCGTGAGGAAGACCCTGGACAATGACATCATGCTGATCAAGCTGGCTTCTCCTGTGACTCTCAGTGCCCGGGTGGCCACTGTAGCTCTGCCCACCTCCTCTGTACCTGCTGGCACTCAGTGCCTCATCTCTGGCTGGGGCAACACCCTCAGCTTTGGGGGTACGTAGGAGGGGTCACCTGCTACTTCTCTCGTGTCAATACACTCTGCAATCACCTCCTCTCTGGAGTTATCCCACCGGCTTCCAGACTGCAAATGCATTGCAAGCGCACAGCACATGCAGGTTCTCAAGCAGAGCCAAGACAAATTTGTACAGCAAATGGACTGATCTCCAGAATGCTGTCCAGGCGCATGCACAATGTGCTCTTATTCTTTTGGGAAGGACATTAGCAATGAATGTTGTGTAATTGAAAAGCCATAGTTTCTGAGTGGAACGTAATATCTCAGGGAACACTCCACTGCTTGCCAGTTGTTTCACAGCAGTATTGTTGTCTGGATGCAATAGTCTTCATAGTTTTCCTTTCCTCACAGAGCTTTATCCAGACCTGCTCCAGTGCCTAGAGGCACCCGTGTTGACTCAGGCTGAATGTAAAGCTGCCTATCCCGGAAAGATCACTGATAACATGTTCTGTGCTGGCTTCCTTGCAGGAGGCAAGGATTCCTGCCAGGTCAGTGGCACCCTTCATTTATGCAGACCTCTCCTCTCCTGGGTGGTTGGGTGGTGGGACTTCCAAACATAGTGTTTTGGGTCAGCAATTTTCCTGTGGTGGTTCTGTGGGAAAAGAGGAGGATAACAGATAGGCCAGAGAGAAAAACAAATGTTCTAAGTGAGAAGAGACAGGTATTGATCAAGTTGAGAATACACACAGCTTTATATCACATATCCTTTCTTATGCACTGTGTTCTTCCCTTCCAGGGTGACTCTGGTGGCCCTTTGGTCTGCAATGGAGAGCTCCAGGGCATTGTCTCCTGGGGCTATGGCTGTGCCTTGGCAGATAACCCTGGTGTGTACACCAAGGTCGTCAACTATGTGGACTGGATTCAGAGCACCATTGCTTCGGAGTAGAGATCCCCAATCTATCTGCAGTACTAAGCCAATAAACTAAATTTTTCCTTACTGCCCATGTTTCTGCCTCATCTCTTTAGCCCCTTGGCTCTGAAGCTTGCTTTCATTTGAGGTCCTTTCCCTCATCACTTGTGTTAAGTAGATTATATGTAACAGCAGCATACGAAGAGTTAAAATTCCAGACACGTTTTCAAACAATCTATGTGCTGTGTTCTTGTAGACTACTTCACAGGCGTAACACCAGTGCAGACTGAAGCATTTGTCACCACTGTTGAGTGAAGGACTTGAGGCTGCCTTGGTGCTTACATTTCTCTTTTGATAGCATGCAGAGTACCTTCCTGCAGCAAAAACCCAGCACTCCTAAGGAGCCAAGGTTCTATGAAGGCCACAGCTCAACTTCTCTGTGTTCAACAAGTTGTGTTTAAGTGCTGTCTTCAGCAGTGGAATGTTGCTGTGGAGAGCATTCTCAAATGTGGCCACAGTCTAGGTTCACTGGGAGACCTATCACTTTTTTTTAAGGAGAGGAGAAAGGGAATACAAATTTGTGTGATTGGGGAAATGAAAGATTCATGGCAGGAGTAGGGGAAAAACAAAGAGTGATGAAAGTATACTCTGAAGTGTACCGTGAGATTCTTGGCCCAGCAGGTCCCTGAGGCCCTTGAGCCCCAAATAAACACACAGACACTATATTACTTATGAAACTGTTGGCCCGTGACTAGGGCTTCTTATTGGCTAGCTCTGTCATATTATTAACACATTATTAGTAATCTGTGTATTTCTATGTGGTCTTATTTTACCAGGATATGCCAGACTTTCCACTCCTTTGCCTGCTACATGACAATTGCTCAGCATCTCCCAGAGAAGAGAGTTATTTCCCAGAGAAGAGAGTTATGTCCCTGCTCATATCCTGTTTCTGCCCAGGTATGTCATTCCTGGGATCACCTGAAAACTCCCAGAATCCTCCTTGCCTCCTAGTCCTACCTATCATCCTGCCTGGCCAATCAGTGTTTTATCCATCAACCAATAAGAGAAACATATATGTTGAAGACATTCCCCATCAATGGAGAACTAATTTTTCAATAAAAAGGAAATTGCACGAAATAATTGCTTACAGGCCAATCTGTTCAAGGCAGTGTCCCAGTGTCTGCAAGAGCATGTGTTTTAATTTAATGTTAGTTTCTGTGGTATTACATAGTGACCAAAACCAACCAAACACAAACTAGTTAGGGGAAGAACGATTAGCTCTTCTTACTATTCTATTTTCCAGTGTATCATTTGGGGTGTTCAAGGTCAGAAGTTCAAGTGACTTATATCTCATTCATAATTGAGACAGTTAGAATGGACAGATCATTTGCTGTTTCCTTGATCTCAGCTACCATTCTCTAATTTTTGGTTTCCATGACTAAGGACTTGTGCAACCCACAATGGACTAATTCTCCCTAAATCAAACAAGAATCAAAACAATTCCCCACAAACATTTAGTCTATCATCCTCATTGTAACCCTCTTTCCAGTGGATTCTAGGATGAGTCAAACTGACAAATCATTGGGCAAGCGATGTGCTTATATCTTTAACATTTTTCTTTCTTATTCATTTCCTTTCTTTCCTTTATTTTACATTCTTTAACATACTTCAGCATTTTTTCCATTTTTGTATCTCTTTCTTTGATCTTGTTTACTTCCGGCTTTTCTATACTCTATTTATTTCAAAATTTCTGTTTATTATGTTTTCTTCTTTTGCCATTGGTGATATGGAAGTTGAGACATTTAAATTTATTTTTATTTTTTCTTTTATTGAATATAGAACTTTAATACAACACATTTGCATCATGGCTTCCCTTCCCAACTCCTCAGAATTATCCTCAGGTAGTCTAATCTACTTCCTTTATGTTTCTCACTACAAATACACAGGCATCCGAGGAGTCGTCATTAAATGAATAAACAGAATAAGAAAAAGTCAACACCTTGCATGCAGCTCATCCTAACATATCAAGTTTTGTGATCGTTCATCATCATGAATAGCACAGGAATGGATAAATAGGGCTGAACAAATAAATGTGTATGAGGATGAACCATCCTTTTGGCATATGTTCAAGAGTGGTGGAGCTGGATCTTGATGTAGACCAATTCCCTCCTTCCAGAGGAAGTGCTGTGCTGATTTTCATAGTGGCTGTACAAGTTTGCACTCCCACTGGCATTTGACTAGTGAGCCACTTTACCCCACATTCCTGCTGCCACCAGTTGTCATTTGTTTTGCTGACTTGTATAAGAATAGTCTCAAAAAGCCTTTATTTTATTTGTAATTTTTTTATTTTATAATTATAATTAGACCAATTTTAAATTAGAGATAAGCTTCTTTTACATGTCAATCTCAGTTCCCTCTCCCTCCCCTCCTGTGTGCCCCCCCTCACCCCCATCCCAATCCTTTTCTGCTCCCCAGGGAGGGTGAGACCTTCCATAGGGATCTTCAAAATCTGTCATATCATTTGGAGCAGGGCCTAGACCCTCCCCCGTGTGTCTAGGCTGAGAGAGTATCCCTCTATGTGGAGTGGACTCCCAAAGTCCATTCTTTTGCTAGGGATAAATACTGATCCACTGCCAGAGGCCCCACAGATTGCCAGACCTCCAACCTGACTCCCTCATTCAGTGAGTCTGGATCAGTCCTATCCTGGTTTCTCAGCCATCAGTCTGGAGTCCATGAGCTCCCCCTTGTTCAGGTCAGCTGTGTCTGTGGGTTTCTCCAGCCTGGTAATGGCCCCTTTGCTCATCACTCCTCCCTCTCTGCAACTGGATTCCAGAGTTCAGTTCAGTGTTTAGCTGTGGTGTCTGCATCTGCTTCTATCAGCTACTGGATGAAGGCTCTATGATGGCATATAATTTATTCATCAATCTCTATTGGAGAAGGGCTTTTAAGGTAGCCTCTCGACTATTGCTTAGATTGTTATTTAGAGTCAACTGTGTAGATCTCTGGACATTTCCTTAATGTCACATTTCTCTTTAAACCTATAATGGCTACCTCTATTATGGTATCTCTTTTCTTGCTTCCCTCTATTCTTCCCCTGACTTGATTTTCCTTTTCTCTCCTGTCCTCCTCTCCTCTCCTCTTCTCCCTTTCTCTTTCTTCTAGCTCCTCTTTCCTCTCCCCCATGCTCCCAATTAGCTCAGGAGATCTTGTCCCTTTCCCCTTCTCCAGGGGAGCCATGTATGTTTCTCTTAGGGTCCTCCTTGTTTCCTAGTTTCTCTGGCAGTGTGGATTGTAGGTTGGTATTCCTTTGCTCTGTGTCTAAAATCCATATTTGAGTGAGTACATACCATGTTTGTGTTTTTGTGGCTGAATTACCTTATCACTTAGAACAGTTGCTTCCAATTCCATCCATTTTCCTGAGAATTTCAAGATTCCGTTGTTTTATTTTTTTTTTCCGCTTAGTAGTACCCCATTTTGTAAACGTACCACATTTTCTTCATCTATTCTTCAGTTGAGGTTACTACCATGTTCTGGCTATTACAAATAATGCTGCTATGAACATGGTTGAACATATGTCCTTGTTCTATGAATGTACTTCTTTTGGATATATGCCTAAGAGTGGAATTGCTGGATCTTGTGGTAGACCGATTCCCATTCTCCTTAGGAGTCCCCATACTGATTTCCAAAGTGGCTGTACAAGTTGGCACTCCCACCAACAGTGGAGAAGTGTTCCCCTTTCTCCACGTACTCTCCAGCATAAATTGTCAATGGTGTTTTGGATTTTAGCCATTCTGACAGGTATAAGATTGTATCTCAGAGTTTTTTGATTTGCATTTCCCTGATGGCTAAGGATGTTGAGCACTTTCTTATGAGTCTTTCGGCCATTTTAGATTCCTCCATTGAGAATTCTCTATTTAGTTCTGTACCCTATTTTTTAATTGGATTATTTGGTGTTTTGGAGACTAGCTTCTTGAGTTCTTTGTAGATTTTGGAAATCATCCCTTTGTCAGATTTGGGCTTGGTGAATATCTTTTCCCATTCTGTGGTCTACTGTTTTCTTTTGTTGACTGTGTCCTTTGCCTTACAGAAGCTTCTCACTTTCACGAGGTCCCATTTATCAATCGTTGATCTCAGTGTCTCTGCTACTAGTGTTATGTTCAGGAAGTGGTCTCCTGTACCAGTTTATCAAGGCTACCACCTACTTTCTCTTCTAAGAGGTTTAGTGTGGCAGGATTTATGTTGAGGTCTTTGATCCATTTGGACTTAAGTCTTGTGCATGGTGATAGATATGGATCTATCTGAAGTATTCTACATGTCAGCATCCAGTTATGCCAGCACCATTTGTTGAAGATGCTTTCTTTTTTCTATTGTATAATTTTAGCTTATTTCTCAAAAATCAGATGTTCGTAGGTGTGTGGGTTAGTATCAGGGTTTTCAATTCGATTCCATTGGTCTACTTGTATATTTTTTCTGCCAATACCAAGCTGTTTCCAGGACTACAGCTCTATAATGGAGCTTGAAGTCAGAGATGGTGATGCCTCTGGAAGTTCCTTTATTGTACAGGGTTGTTTTGGCTATCCTGGGTCTTTTGTTTTTCCATACAAAGTTGAGTATTGTTCTTTCAAGGTCTGTGAAGAACTATACTGGAATTTTAATGGGGATTGCATTGAATCTGTACATTGCTTTTGGCAAGATTACCATTTTTATTATGTTGATCCTAGCTGTCTAAGACCATGGGAAATCTTTCAATTTTTTGGTTTCTTCTGTAATTTCTTTCTTTAAAGACTCAAAGTTCTTGCTATACAGGTCTTTCACTTGTTTGGTTAGTATTACCCCAAGGTATTTTATGTTGTTTGTGGCAATTATAAAGGGTGATGTTTCTCTGATTTCGTTCTCAGTCCATTTATCATCTGTATATAGTAGGGGTACTGATTTTTTAGTGTATATTTGTAGTACAATTTGATATCATGAACGATACCTGCTACAGTTCTTTTACTATTCTGGAGTTTTTTAGGCTTTCCTGGTATTTTGTGTTTCCATAAGAAACTGTAATTTGCCTTTCCAAGATCTGTGTGGTACTGTGTTGGGATTCCCCACTTTTATTAAAAAATGTATCATTTTCTCATAAAATATATCATATTTGCAGTTTCCACTCATGCTACTTCTCCAAACAACATAGTACCAAGATGTGATCATGAAATTCAAGCTGCCTTTGTAATTCAGCATGTTGGCCTTCACCTAAAATCTGTTTTCTTTGGAAAATATTAATTCCTCTAGCCCCATTCCACTGTTCTTCAGCCCTAGATTCCTGTTGCACGTGTTAGCCATTGTAACTGAGGAATAACTTCCAATATTGCTGATGTCAAATCTTTCCTGCCTTGGGGGATAATTTTGTTTTGAGTTGCCTATGAATTTAGCATCTGCTACACACAGGGTGAATGCATACCATATGAAACAACTGCTTCTTTAAATCTCCTCAAGTCTAGTATTTCTATGGGATTCCATTTAACTGCTGCATAACCTCAGCATTGCTTATTTTCTGGTGGTCCTTCTTGTATAGTAATTGGATAAATTAAAGTTGGTTTTCCAATAACCCTGGGCTACCCCACTACAGTTTCAGCATGTAGTGGTACAGCGAGTTCCTGTCCAAATTCCTCTGTCTGTGTCTGAGTACTTTTCTTATTTTTGTTAGGTCTTTCTGATACTTGTTAGCTTATCAATAGTAACTTTTTCTAAATCTCATATCTTATCCACAATAAGCCTTTCTAAGGCTGTGTCTCATAAATTATAAATCTTTCTAGGTTTGTATCTTATCAGTTGAATTTCCGTATTTGGCACAGTTATTAAACCACTTTTTAAGGTTAAAATAGTAATTACAATCATCATTATGTCAATCCCAGCTAAGTTCATTAGCCCCTTTATTTATTTATTTATTTATTTATTTATTTATTTATTTATTTTTCCATTTTTTGGCCATTCGTAGTAGACCTCTACAGAGTCCTAACTCCCTGCAGTGTGGTATTTCTCTCAATGTGGGAAAGATTTTCATTTTAATATTAGTTAACTTTCTCCTTAAGAATTTCCCAGGTGTCTCTACCAAATCTTCAAACTTCTCAGTTTGTCAGCAGCAGTGAAGTCAGCGGTGAACTCGGGACCCCTTTCACAATTCCTGAGTGCTTGTCCACCCTCCAGAGTCCTCACGAGTAATGCAAGCTGCTGGAACAGAGCCTCATGAGGGCAGCAGCTGACTGTGGCAGCACCTGCTGGTGCTGCCATGGATTCTCCCTCCATGTGGGTGTGACCTACGTTAGAATGCCAGATGGTGTTTCTCCACTGGCTTAGTGGCTGCACCTGAAACTTCTAATATTTTAACGACCATTTGTGGCCCAGGGCCTCTGCCACTCAGGCCATGGCCTGGTGAGATTTTCTGTCTTGCCAACACTGGCTCTGCTGCTGCTGTCAAATGTACTTTTTTTTTTTTTTTTTTTTTCTAATTCTCTATTTACCAGTGAAGACTTGGGAGTCAGATGTTGAGGTGAAACTCTGATAGCTCAGAGAGGCCAAGAAGGAACCAGCTGACCTTCCTTTTTTGGCTACAGACACAGCAATGGAGTGTCTCTCTAGATGTTTCAAACCACCAAAGACCACAAAACTCCAAGTACCTCCTTATTCCTTCCTACGCATCTCTCTATCTAGCTCTCTTCCTAGCTCCTTTGTACTCTCTATGGCTGATTCTTGTCAACTAGTGGCTGTTTCCACATCCTGGCCCAAGGTTGATTTTATTAACACATTTTTGCATTTCACAGTGTGATCAAACACCTTACAACAGGGTTGCCCTAAAAGTGTGAATAAAAATAAATCCTTTCACTCTTAAGTTGCTTTGTCAGTATACTGAAAAAGTGTGGCTGCTGTGACAGAAGTTTTCTTTGTTTTTGTTTTTGTGGTGGTTGTTATTTGTTTCTTTGTCAGTAATGTAATGGGCATGTATGTTATAAAAGAAGGCTACTCTTTAAGAACATGTCCCACAAAAATAAGAGAAATATTCACCTCAATATATATGAAATTTGGACACATGGGGGCGGGCCTAGGCCCTGCCCAGGATGATATGACCGACTTTGGGGATCCCCATGGAAAGCCTTACCCTCCCTGGAGAGCACAGGGGGAATGGAGTTGGGGGGGGGTTGGTGGAGTTGGGGGAGGAGGGAGGGAGAGGGAGAAGGGATTGAAATGTGAAGCAGGCTTGTTTCTAATTTGAACTAATAAAAAATAATTTCTTGGAAAAAACAAACAAACAAAAAAACCCACAGGAACACACACACACACACACACACACACCACACACACACACACACACACACGAGAGGGGAGAGAGAGATAGTGAAAGAGAGAGAGAGAGAGAGAGAGAGAGAGAGAGAGAAAGAGAGAGAGAGAGAATTTATTTGGGTTAATAATACTCCCTCTAGCCAAAACCATCTAACAAAACCCCAAAACCCTACATTTGAAAAGCCCTCTTTTCATTTGTTCACTGGGGTTGTCCAAGAGACTCCTGAAACATTACAAGGTATTGCTTATAGCCTATGGCTACCACTAGAGGGAGAAGGTAAGTCACTTCATTGAAGACACTATGATTTTAGACACAGGGCCAAGAGGCTTTTTAACTGAACTGACCTGAGTGCCTTCGGTCTGAGGGCTAGCTTTCATGACACCAGAAGTAGCTAGGCAAGTCTCCAGTGGACAGAGCAACAGTCCTACCCAGTCATAAAGCCTATGATCACCTCACTTTTATAAGATACTGTCTATTAAAAATCTGATAACTGGGTAACCAGCATAGGACAGAACCACGCCTCCTGAGCTTAGCTGACAGGAGGCCTGGGCAGTCTATGGGGCCTCCAGTGGTGGAACCAGTATTTATCCCTAGTGTACAAATGGGCTATGGGAGCCCATTCCCCCATGGAAGGATACTTTCTCAGCCTAGATAAACGGTGGGGAGGGACTAAACCCTGCACCAAATGATGTGACAGACTTTGATGATTTCCCCATGGAAGGCCTCACTCTCCCTGGGGAGTGGATGGGGGATGACATGGGGGGTCAGTGGGTGTCAGGGGAGGATGGGAGGGAGAGGGAACTGGTATTGATACGTGGAATAAGATTGTTTTTAATTTAAATTTTTTAAAAATATGTGTATTCACACACATACGAATTCATACGAAGGCATACACACAATGCAATAAATATAATAAAAAAGAGGCTGTAAACGAGAATAGAGAACAGGGGAAGAGGCTTGAGGGAGGGTATCTGGGACAGGCTGGAGGTGGAAAGGGAGAGCAAAAGTGATGAATGTCTATTTAAATTAAAAACGTTTTTGAAAAAAAAAAAACATGTATGAGCAAAGGAGGCTGTAAGGGAAGAAGAGAGAAAATGATCATCACTAATGCACTGAAAGATGGCTCCGCAGTCATCTCAAATGTTAAGACCTTTCTTATTCCCATGAGAAAATACATTTAAGTTAATAGAAGTCATCATTAGACTCAGATATGGAGGTTCGTACCACAGAATGTGGAAAAGTGGGCAGGAGGACCACTGAAGTTTGATGGCAACCTGAGACTCAGAGTAATATGTTGTCTCAAGAAGGAAAAAGTCACAATGTTATAGGTTGTAATGCAGCATGTAGAGAAATGATTGAGCTTGTTCAAGCTTATATGTACTGATAAAGAAAGAGAAGCAAGTCTTATATTTGGGTGTGGCTTCCCTGAGTTGAGATTTTTTGCCATGCTTTTTCACAGAATCGACACAGACAACGTGTTGACAGGACAATGTCCTCGTGTTTCGCAGGGTTGCTCCAGGAATGGATGCAAAGCAGGCAGTGAACACAAAGGACATGTGGAGGCAATCTCAGGTCCATCACCTGCTTGGTGAAGGGCGCTGTAAGCCAAAACCTTCTTGACCTGTGTTTTCTAGCTTTACCACTCCAGTAATAGTCACTCTGTAGGGGAGAGTGACCAGAGCATGAAAATGTCCTTGTAGTTCTCAGAATGGTGCATACATACTGTCTTATCATGAAAAAAATGGAAGGAAATGTTACACTTATATGAGGAAGAGCTATAAGGGAAGCTATTCCTGTGGGTATTTTGAACCAGCCCTAGATGTGCTTTCTCTGAGGACAGTGGTTCCCACAATAGTCAATGTGGGCAAGAGTCTTTACCATCCATGATGGTGAATGAATATGTTAACACCTCAAGATTCATTGCAACCAAATAGAAAAACTCCCATTAAAAGTACACAATTCTTATTCCTTTACTATGAATATGTTCATGATTTATTTAAAAATCACACAGAAACTTAAAAGAAAATTAGAAAGATTTTTTAACATCTACTTTTTGATATGCGAATTTCTAAAAGAAAATGAAAACCTGTTTCTTCAACTACTTAACTTTAGTATTTTTTAAATCTTTTCAACTGCTGTGTACCTGCTATACGATGCAAAATGTCTGCAGGTATAAGCTGCTCTCCACATTTCAAGGGTAGAGAAAGATGACCTCAAATGGGCATGTATTTCTCACAGACAAGAGGATAAAGAGATCAGACCAAGACATAGAAAGTAAGGAATTCACTTTATTGACAGAGTGATTTCAGAGGGATTAATGATTCTTTAGTTGGCATCAATGGTGTTCTCAATCCAATCAACATAGTTGCAGACCCTGGTGTACACACCAGGGCTGTCCTTCAGGGCACAACCATAACCCCAGGAGACAATACCCTGGAGCTGTCCATTGCAGACCACAGGGCCACCAGAGTCACCCTGAGATGGAGGAAAACAGTGTTTAACAAAGGGGCATGCAGAAGAAGGACCACATTTACTCTGGTTTAAAGATGTTATTCTAGGGGCTGGAGAGATGGTTCAGAGGTTAAGAGCACTGACTGCTCTTCTAGAGGTCCTGAGTTCAATTCCCAGTATCCACATGGTGGCTCGAAATCTTCCATTATGAGATCTGATGCCCTCTTCTGGTGTGCAGGCATACATGGACGCAGAATGTTGTATACATAATAAATAAAATCTTTAAAAAAATGTTATTCTAGCGTCCCTATGTCTCAACTTGTTATCCCATTTTCTCTTCTCACTAATGCATTGAAATGGCATCCAGAATAGACCTCTTCACATTTCCATGGAACCACAACACAAACTTCCTGATCCATAAATACACTTGGGCATTCCACTCTCACTCCTAAGACAACAAGGTATTTGTACGGAAAAGGAACCATTTACCTGGCAAGAATCTTTGCCTCCCTCCAGGAAGCCAGCACAGACCATCTTACTGGTGATTCTTCCAGGATAGGAAGCTTCACAGTCAGCCTGAGGCAACAGGGGGGCATCCAGGCACTGGAGCAGGTCTGGGTTGTTCACTTTGAGGAAAGGAGAAGAAAGAAATGTAATTCGGACAAGACTAGGGATAAATGTTACAGTGTTGTCTACTATGTGACCCCTGAAACTCTCCATTGTAGACCATAGTGCCTCCAGAGTTATCCTGGGATAAGGGAAGACTGTGTTTTTCTTCAAGATATTCAAGCTTCAAATGTTCAGGATGTGGTCTTTTATCCCCTTGAATTCAAAGATATTTCCCACTCTCTCTTTTAAGAGGTTCAGTGTGTTTGGGTTTATGTTGAGGTCTTTGAACCATTTGGACTTAAGTTTTGTGCGTGACGATGTGGATCTATCTACAGTCTTCTACATGTCAGCATCCAGTTACACTAGCACCATGGTTGAAGATGCTTTCTTTTTTTCCATTGTATAATTTTAACTTCTTTGTCAAAAATTATGTGGTCTAAGGTGTGTGGATAACTATCAGGGTCTTCAATTTGATTCCATTGGTAGACCTGTCTTTTTTTTTCTGTGTGTGCCAATACCAAGCTGTTTTCATTACTATAGCTCTATAATAGAGCTTGAAGTCAGGGATGGTGATGCCCCCATATGATCCTTTATTGTACAGGGTTGTTTTGGCTATCCTGGGTTTTTTGTTTTTCCATATGAAGTTGAGTATTGTTCTTTCAAGTTTTGTGAAGAACTGTGCTCGGATTTTTATGGGAATTCCATTGAATCTGCAGATGGTTTTTGGGAAGATTCCCATTTTTAAATATATTGATCCTATATCCAAGAGCATGGAAGACCTTTCCATTTTCTGATAGCTTCTTTAATTTTTTTCTTTGAAGACTGAAAGTTCTTGTCATACAATTCTTTCCCTTGATTGAGTAGAGTTACTCCAAATATATGTCATGTTGTTTGTGGCTATTGTAGAGGGTGATGTTTCTCTGATTTCTTTCTCAGCCTATTTATCATCTATATATTAGAGGGGCATTGATTTTTGACTTAATCTTGTATTCTAAAACTTTTCTGAAGCTGTAGAAGTTCGGTGGTAGAATTTTTCAGGTCATTTATATAAGCTATCATATGAACTGCAAACAGTGAAAGTTTGACTTCTTCCTTTCCTATTTGTATCCCCTTGATCTCTTATTGCTATAGCTAAAACTTCA
Source organism: Cricetulus griseus (assembly GCF_003668045.3). Classification (NCBI taxonomy): domain Eukaryota; kingdom Metazoa; phylum Chordata; class Mammalia; order Rodentia; family Cricetidae; genus Cricetulus; species Cricetulus griseus. The sequence goes on from NW_023276806.1 coordinate 227,457,014, forward strand.
AGTACAATATTGAAGAGGTATGGAGAGTGGATATTTATTCAAGAAAATTACACCCCAGAATAGTCATTATTGACGTTTTTATTGGAATAAGAGCACATTCTGTATTTGTCCTGTATACATTCTTGGAAAGAGATCATTCTGTGTGCAAATACCTCTATGCTTACCTTAGTACCCTGTGTGTACTGGGAACTTGCAATGCACTTATAGCCTAGAAGCCAACAGTTTATGTTTAGAATCTGGTTATTTATCAGAGGATGTGGAGAAAGTAGATGAAATATCCTACTCACCACCAAAGCTCAATGTGTTGCCCCAGCCAGAGATGAGGCACTGAGTGCCAGCAGGTGCACAGGAGACAGGCAGGGCGACAGTGGCCACCTGGGCATTGAGGGTCACAGGGGAGGCCAGCTTGATCAGCATGATGTCATTGTCCAGGGTCCTCGAACTAAAGCCAGGGTGCTTGATGATCTTGGCAACAGTGACAAACTGCTCATTCCCCTCAAGGACATTGATGTTATGCTCTCCCACTCTAACTTGGATGTGGCTGTAGGAAAGAAAAGACAAGGTAGAAACTTCCTCTCCATTACCATAGACATTCCAGACCCCTTTTAGCTGAATAAGTCTGGGATGGGGAGGAGGCCTGGTTTAACATCACAGATATAGCAGGGGTGTGGCATTCAAGCACCGCTGTGAGATCCAATTCCTTTCTACCTCAGAGACAGATAATATAGCTGAAGCGAGGGACTGGAGCTGGAGAATGCTCATCAACCTGCTGCTCCCCTTGGACACACAATTGCTGTGTGTCTTCATTCTTCCTCTGGAAGACTATTTTCTGTTAGGTCTAGTCCTATTTGGGATAAGAATAAATTGGTCTAAAATGTGTTTAATCCCAAAACTCAGGGGGCAGAGGCCCGAAGATCTCTGAGACAAGGCCAGCCAGGTATATAGAGTGTGTTCAAGGACAGTCAAGGCTAAACAGAGAAACCCTATTTCCATGAAAACTAACAAACAAACAAAAAAGAATACTTGGTCCGTGTAACTATGGCACCTCACAACTTGTTGTGGATTTTGACTTTCTGGGTTTCTTTCTGAATTACAGTCCTATGATTCAGATGCATGTTCAGGTGACATACCCTCTAGTACAGAAACTGACACTCGGTTTTCTCCATAGAGTGAAAAGAATTGAGATAGGAAGTTTTTAAAAGCATGCAGATTCTTCACAATCATTGAAATCTCTGCATTCATCTCCCTGCTACCGGACCCAGCAGAGCTATTTGTGAAAGTCTTTGTGCGACTTCGTTTTGGTTCCTTCAACCCTAAAATCAAGCTTCCTTGTTTTGGTTATCAATATCCCTGATTGACTTTGGATGTTTCAGGTGTGTAAAAGGCTTCCTATTCTGTAACCTTATTCTCTCCAAACTCATGAAGTTGTAGTCTGCAGTTTCTCTTCTCTGAGTCTTCTCATTTAGCCAAAAACCTCAGCTGGTGCCTGATCTAATCCCATCCCCCTATAAACACCAATTATGTGTTCTATAAAGACAGGGTCCATCACTTACGTTTTGTAGCAGTGAGCTGCAGACACCACCCATTGGTCATTGATGAGGGAGCCTCCACAGAAGTGGTAGCCAGAGTTCAGAGACACCTGGTAGGGGACAGAATTCTCCTGGCAGGTGTATCCTCCAACAATCTTATCATCAACAGGGAAAGCAACTTGAGTAGAGAGAAGAAGAGAGAAGACAATTCATCATGTTGCTGGAAACTGAAGCCTTCAGTCCTATGGCAAACTTAAGCTAATTAGGAACCTTTGTTGATTACAAAAACTGAAGGCAAAATGGTTAATAGTAGGCCTATGGTGGCTTATGGTTGTCCACAATACAGAACACTGCAAGATAATAGAAAGATACTCTTTAGGTGACAGTGTTCTGATGGGGAACAAGGGACAGGGCAAGGGATGCTCTCAGCATGCAGGAATGGGGCACAAGGAGGGTTGTCTGATTTACAACTTGCTTTGATCTCATCATTCATTACCATCCTGTGGCTAACAGAGCTTAAGGGGATTAGGATACTGAAACTGTCTTAGAAAATATCCTCGGTATGTAGAGCTCAACATACCAACATTCTGATATATATCAGAAATGTCCTTCCTAATACTAAGTGATTGCTCCAGGCACATAAGGTCAGAATTTTAAGACATTAGTCTCCAGCATAATGAGGTTTTCAACTTTCATATTGGAAGTTTTTATCTGTGAAGATAGTCATGACAGCTAATCCCAAAACTGTCATTCCCAAACAGGAGTCCTCCTGGTTCATTTCAAGGAACCTGCCATTTCTAACCTCTTTGATCCCATAATAAACAACAGTAGAAGAGGTAGGAAAGGTGAAGCTTGCAGAGAAGCCAGAAAATATAGGGACAGAGTTGCTGTAGGAAGATATGAGACATTGGAGGGCAGACAGAATAGAAAAGCAGCTTTGCTGGAAGTGTTTATGGCAGAGGGAAGATCAGGACCTGGGTTAAGGCATTGAATTCACTAGCAGCTCCCACGAGGACCAGGGACAGGAGTGCACTCATGGTGGCAGAAGATAGTGAATATTTAGGCAGATCTCACTTAATCCCTGCTGCAGGTAGAAGGAGTTTCTGAGGGAAGGCCCATACTGTTACTACACAAGCATATCTGTGGGTTTCCCTTTTCCCAGTTCTTACATTATCTCTGCTCTATTCGTCCACTCTGTGGGTGAGTGAGGAACATGTGATAAAGAAAGTTTTCTTCTTGCTGTAGATAAGGAGAACAGCTGATTCTTGAAAGCAAGCAGGGATACAAAAACAATAGAACTATAGACTGACTGTGTAGCTGGGCCCTCCCAGGCTGATATAAGATGTTGGGTGGTAGAGAATGGTCATTGTCTTTAGCCATACCTAGAATTCATAGAAACTGTTTCATTTACTTTCAAGAATTCCTGGCATTGTGCTTTTGGTGGGTATTCAGGGGCCTAGAGCCTCAAGAGAAGAAAAACAATGTATCTTGATGTAATATCTGTGACCTGGTGATTCTTATCTCTAGTATAAACTGTCATATAGAAAGGTCATATCCAAGAGCTTTGGTAATCAGAATTAGAGTATGAAGCAACAGGATGAAGGGTTAAATAGATATGCTTTGTAATGTGGGCTTCCACCTGACTCTCCTTTCTACCACAGCTCATACACAGAAAATTATTTGAAGCATGAGAGATGAAGTTTCAGTAGGAGCTTCCTCCATGTGTTCCAGAGATAGACCAACACTACATTCTCCATTCCTCTCTGTCCTGAACTTTGACTCGCACTTTTCATGCTTTTGTGGATCCAGTTCTGGCATCGTCATGTTTGTGTCAGCCATCTGCATCAAAGATTATTCCCCCAGTTTGAGTTAGAAGTCCATATTCCAGATCAGACAATAGGAAGACCTTGAACCATGGTCAGTCTTATTTCTGTTCAGAGGAATCCTTCCTGTGGAAGATCCATGAATGAGTTCTAAGAAAACCACCTAGTCCCAGGCTTAAAATTTATTGACACTTAACCTGTCCAGAAGGAGTGTAAGGAAAAATGTTATGTGAGATTATATTTAATTTTAGCCCACAACTTCAGGGACCCTGCTATTGGATCTATTTACTTTCTAGTTAGTCTGATGTCAGTGTTGTTGAGGGACAAGAAAGAGCAATTTTTGTGACTGAATTCTCTAAATTGCAGAAAACAAATGTTCTAGAGTTGGTGGTCAGAGTGGCAACATCTGAGTTCAGGATCTTGTGATTAGTTTTGACCAACCAAGCATGGAGGTTGGAGAAAGAAATTGATAACATAATATACTGGGGGGAAAACAACCTTGTGAGGCCTGGTGAGTATCTTCTGTGCCCATCCCTGGCATGACTGGCTCAGCCACACAACAGACTCAAACGGATTCCTTTTTTCTAAAGAAACTATTTATAATGATGTATGATCTTAAGACTCAAAAAAGATATGGAAACTCTTGTGTAGTATTAAATTTGTCACAGGTGGCAAAAGGCTATTGCCAAGCTTTCTGGAAGTCCCTAGGATACAAGTTAAACATCTGGCTCCACCTGCCATTTTTCCTCCTTGGCAGAGTGTGAAAACCAAATTTATATTTACATGGCATTGTGTTTCAGAGTCTTACTTTGCCATGACCTCTTCACCCACCTTGGCATGTCTAACCCAGGGACACACATCTTGGTGCTCAGAGCCAGCTGACAGAGTGTTATGATGTTATGGTTAGCTTGGAAAGGAAGAAATTTTCATATAATGTAGTTAATATGTTGCTGTTTTACTTTCTTGCCTGGTGTATTTATAGGATTACTGCTTTGGAGGAAAAAGTCAGATATTTGTTCTAGCACTTCTACATTTCAGTATATACTAGCCAGCTGGCCTGCAAGGGGATTATCCCCAATACATATGGAAAATCATCTTAGCCAGAGGGAGGATAACAGTGATTGTTCTCACTGTGACTCTGTCTGTAAAGCAATATGGAAGGGCATGATACATCGGTGTTCTATAGCTGTGGATTGAAGTTTAACCATTTAATATTTTGTGCTATTTATCACCTGAGATGAACTTTCTCCAAGCTGTCAGGAATCATAGGCTAAGAAGACTACTGTAGATCATAACTATTACCTCGAATGAGGTGAATAGGATAGATTCACCAAACTGGCTGTTTACAGTCCATTTGAAAGTCTGTGCTATTCCTGATCCCATTCATCCTAATATACAAATTCTCTCATGTCCTTTTTAAAAAAACATTCTCTTAGTCTTCATTCAATGCTTAGCATGTTAAATAATTGCGTTTCAATTTTAGAAATAGTGGTTAATTTCTCTGTGTCTATTTCACAATCTAGATTATAGTCTTTTGTGAACCCTGTATTTATTCTACCAGTCTGCATTTATAGATGACCAAGTGGGCTTTACAGTGTGAGTTTTAAGGTTTATAAGTTTATTCAACCACTAGTGTAAAATTGAACATGGTAGTCAGACTCTAGACTGGCACACTCAGGCAAGAGCTATCTGGTTGCCTTGCCCTTGTGCTAGCTATACTTGCTCCCATCTCATGATGAAGTAGTTGACAGATACTATTATCTCATTTTCAGATATGAAGTATCTGCCTCTCTGAAGAGAATTGACTTCTTCACATCTGTTTGAGAAATAAATGTGGAAATGATATCTGAACCCCCTTACTCTTAAAACTGAGTGTGTTTCCCATTGTGTTGTTAAAGAATGGAGTGTTTCTGGTTTCACTGAAGTTGAGTAAACAGATTAAGAATAAATTTTCTCTTTATGCCCAAAGATAAGTATAGTCTTAACTTCTCATCAAGGTAAATTATCTTTGCAACAGATAGTAATCACTAAGAAAACCACAATGAATCAAAATGCAGTATTGTGGAGCCCAGTCACAGTGACTATATCTACAATCCTGTACCTGAGGGTCAGAGCACATTGTAAAAGAGGGGGGAAGAAAGACTCCAGGAGTCAGATGATGAGGGAATTTGTTGTGTAAACTTTTTTTCCTGTAATAATATCAGTAGCTATGCCCTTAATGTCTCACCAACATGACTGCGCAAATGAGCTGAATGAGTACTACACTAGCTGACAAGCCAAAGTAGATGGGAAGAAAACCATGATGACTCAAACCTACACAAAGAACTACAAGCACCCAAGGAAAGCTGGAGAGGGGAGAGGCATCTTCCCCAGGAAAAAACACACTAATTGGTTTTCCAGTGCCAAATGGCAAGTCCTGAAAACATCCATAGAGGAACATTATAAAGACTTATCAGATTATACACAGAAATATACATATGTATGCAAATAGCCATATATAACAATAAAAGAAGAGATAGATAGATCATGATTATTAAGGAAAAAGGGAAAGGGGAAATGTAATTATATTATAATCTCAAAAATAATTAAAAGCAAAAAATCTTTTCCTTATTCTTGAGAATTTCGTGTATTTATTCAATGAAACATGATCACATTTAACCCCATTTCTCCTTTTTATCCCTCTATTTCCCATGACCTGTCTGTTTCCCAACTTTACATCTTCTTTTTTGATAATCATTAAATCCAATGCTGTCCATATGATCAATGGATAGAAATAGCAAAGTAAAGAGTAAAATTACTGCTTTTTGCAGGTGATATTATCCTATACCAAACAAATACTAAAAAACGGAAGCAGAAATTTATGGACATGATAAATACCACCAGATTGTATGATAAGATAGCAGTAGCCTTTTCATAGAGCAATAATAAACCTAATGAGAAAGAAATCAGGGTATAATGCCTCAGACTCAGTTACATCAACAAAGACTAGTGATACTTATCCACAATGGTAAAAGACATCCATAATAAACATGATAGAACCTTAAAGAAAGTAATTAAAGAAAAAGTATGTTACCCAAGTTGATTGGCACAGTCAATTTAATTCCACCACAATTCTAATGCTATCCTTCAAAGAACTAGATGAAACAAAACTATAATCCATACCAACCTGAATGGTCAAAGTAATCCTGAGTAGAAAGAAAACAGCAGGCAACATTACAGTACCCATCCAAGTCATGATACACAGTCATTGTAACAAAAAAAACACCCTAGTACCAATAAAACCTACATATATACATCAATTTAATAGACTAGAGGACTTAAAAATAAACCCACATAGCTTCATCTACCTGATAATTACAAAGGTGCCCAAAACACACTCTTTAGAAAAAATAACTTCCTCCACAAATAGTGCTGGGAAAAGTATACCTAAAAAGAACAGAAAAATCAGAAAATCCCAAAGCTCAGACATCTGCTGCTAGATAGTGTCCTCTAGACATGACAGGGAAAATGCACCCATGTAATGTCGACCATATGGTTCCCTGAGAAAAATCAGCATTATGACAACATCAGTTGACATGCCAACATAGATTGGTGAAATTCTATGTGGTGCAGGATCTGGATGAAGAACTACAAGCAGTCAGTGGCTATGGAGAGAGGGATAAGCAGGTTCCTGCCTGGACAGCCTTCTCCCTTGTTTTTCTAGTTCCAAGTCATCAGCCAAGGACACATGTATGTATGTATGAATAATGACTTGATATGTTGCTTAGATGCGTTTTCATAGTACAAACACATATACATACAGGTATGATATGTACGTAACAATAATTTAAAAAGATAATGATAGTGGGGTCATGGTAGGAGTTGGGGGAGGAAGGGTGGAGCAGGAGTGATGTAGAAGAAGTGTCCATGCACGAAGTTCTCAGAAAAGGAAGAAAATACACACGAAGAAAAGATAAATATAGAGCCACATCTTTCGCCCTCGACAAAAAACAAATCCAAAGTTGTTCAAACACATGAACTTAAGAATGTGAAACTTCTGGATGAAAACATTGGGAAAGCACTTTGGTACACAGGCATCCACAAGGGCTATCAACTACAGTATTCTGATATTTTGATTACATTGATTATCAGATTCAATAATTCAGGAATTAATAGCAAGAACAGCCGAATGGAACTGAGTGAAAATAAAAGTTTCTGCACAACAAAGTAAACCCTTGAAAGGGGATAGCCTTCAGGATGAGAGAAAAATAAAACTACATATCTTAGAAAGGATTAACATGTAAAACTGATTAAAAAGTCTAAAAATATTCATTACAACCCAAATCATCAAATTAAGTATGGACACTGAAAAGAATTTCTTAAAAGATGTTATGCATAAATAACCATTAAATACATGAAAAACTTCAGCATCCTTAGCCATCCACAAATAAAAGGCAAATAAAAGATTCATTAGAATTTTGTGTTACCTAGGTCAGATTGTATGTCATCAACAAATAAAAAAAAATTCTAATGCTGGTAAGGATCATAGGGGCTATCATTGAGCACTGGTGCTGAGAAAGTATAAATTAGTACAGACGCTATGGGGATCAATACAGATATTTCTCAAAAAATTAAAAATAGACCTGCCATACAATCCTGTGATATTATTCCCAGGTATATGCCTGATTAAGACACAGTCTACAAACAAATGAAGGACTGGAATAGCTAATGCTTACTGTGGTATCATTTGGAATACTCAAGGTTACCATCAATAGATGAATAAAGGAAATGTGGTGTATATACACAACCAAATTATTCATAAAAAAGAAAAAAATATGTCATTTGCAGGAAAATTAGTCAAACTGGAAATTATCATATTACAAAAATAGGCCTCATTCACAGAAACAAATACTCCAATTTTCTCTCATGTATAGAGTCTAGATGTTTATAAAATGACATAAAATTACATTAGGTTCTATTCCAAGGAAGGGTTAATAACAGAAGTGGGAAAGGGGAAAACTGGAAGAAGATCCCAAAATGTATACATGAATAGAAATATCAAGAAAAAAGGAAATTCTTATGATAAAATGTCAGATATTGCTGCAGCAAGAAATTTATATGCTAATTACTAAGAACAGTATTTTTAAAGTTATTTTATGATTTTACATGTATGAGTATTTTCCTTGCCTGTGTGCACACAGGCCTATGCATGATGTGTTTCCCTGGTTTCATGGGGTCCAGGAAAGGGTTCTGGATCCCCTGGAACTGGGGTTACAGATAGTTTTAAGCTACCATGTGACTGCTGGAAATGAAATCTGGAAGAACAGTCAGTGTTCTTAATTGGTGAGCTATCTCTCCAGGCTCCACCTGAAATAGCATAATGTACTTCATATGTATCTCAACTCTGCCACATCTAGGTCACACTTGAACATTGAAAATACCTCATCTGAAAGAACAGCACTGAAAAAAATAATGAAGCAAACAATGAAGTAACTCCAGATGTCTACATCCCAATTCAGTACTAGAAGAAAAAGGAAAAGCATCATTCATCAAAAAAAAAAAAATCTAATCGAACAGTAATGGCATCCAGTAAGAATGAATTAGATGAAATCCCACACAGAGAACTCAGAAGAATGATTAAAATGATCATAAGTGATTTCAAAGACATCCAAGAAAAAAATAAGCTTCTGAATGAGAATGCAAATGGCTGAACAGACAGAGGAAGGGATGTAAGACAATAAAGGCAGAGTTGAAAAGAGAGATAGAAATACTGAAGAAAATCCAGCCTGAAATTCTGGAAAGGAAAAAAAAAACCTGCATGGAAAGTTCATTAACAGAATGGATGAGGAGGAGGACATGCTATCTGGGTTTGAGGACACAGTAGAGGAATTAGAAAGACCCAACAAGGACAAAAGTAAGAGGAGGAATGTGAATTTTCATATGATTTTCAATGAAAAGGATCACATGTAGAGGTTATTGAACGTAGAAGAAGAATGGTTAGCTAAAAGCATAGAAAACATTTTCAAAGGATTCAAAACAGTATTTCCCAGAGTTAGGCAAATATCACAGATGCTGGAGGTATGTAGTTCATCAAACAGTTAAGACTGGGAAAGAACCTCGCCTCATCTCATAATGAAAATGCTACATATGTAGAAAACAGAACATATGCTGAGGAAGCAAAACAGAAACACCAAATCACAGAAATGTGGGGCCATTAGACGTATCAATTAAAACTTTCAAAGACAGACCTATTTTAAGTCTTGAAAGACAAAATCCGATAACTAAGATGATTTATTATCATTGATCCTGGGAGTCCCTAGTCCCTATCAACCTTCCTAATGCTGAGGCACTTTAATACAGTTCTTCATGTTGTGGTGACTGCCCCCGACCAAAAAAAAATATTTTTGTTGCTACTTCATAACTGCATTTTTTCCTGTTATGAATTGTAATGTAAATATCTTTGGAGATAGTGGTTGCCCTGGGGGTCTCGACCCCCAGGTTGAGAACCACTGCCCTAGAAGATGTAGACTTAAGGGATAGAGAGATATCTCCGTAATGTAACCCTTAGCAGCCTGAGGAGTTCCTATAATCACTTATAGACCTTGCAGAAATGAATTACACTTAGCCAGCTAGAAACAGAGCTGGGGATTTTATCACATATATTTTAATATAGGTTTAAGAATAAGGGTTAGGAGAAAGAGAGACACTCAAGGAGAAAGTAAGACATACTCAAGTATGGGTATTGACTTCCCAGGATAGTGACCCTTACAAATGGAAAATCTTAGTATATCATGGAATTGATTTTTTTCTAGGTTCCAACCTACAATATGCTCGAATTATCATTTCCTTTCATTCAGAACTTAGATGATTAGAATATTGAGGACAGCCAGGTTTCTCAGGATGAATCTTTAGTTATGACATAGAATTTAAATTTTAAATTAATTTTCTATTTTAATAATCTTCAAACAGCTATTTCTAGAAATCTCACTAATTTATAAGTTGCCTATTTATCGGTTATTCTTCAGCTGTTACTAGATTTCAACTGAAGCTAGCTGTCCATATATAATTTTATTTTTATTCTCTTGCCTAGTATGTCTAGTTATGGGTACAAAATAAACAAACCAAAAGGTAATAAATGTCCCACATTGCTGGAGATATGAAGCCAAGTTATTTTTGCTTATATTTTTCAATTTAAAAAATACTTAAAAGTTGGATTATATACTTACCAGAATAAATTATCTGTAGTTCCAAATATCTTTTTTCTAAATATTTCATCCCCCTCAATTAAACATTGAAGGAATCTCTAGAGAAAAAAAAGATCAAATGCCAGAAAACTCATGAACTGAATGGCTATAAACCAAACTGCTTTCAAAGGAAACAAATAAAATGGACATCTTAAGCCAAATGCTTAGAAAGCAAACCAAAAATATATCTACCACATAGGACTCCAAAACAAGCTCAGAATAAACAAACAGATCTTTGCCAAATCAAGGAAGAGTTAAAATGCAGAAGTAACTTCTTAAAAACACTTGTCAGAGGAGGCAGCAGGGTCTGTTGGACACCAACAGTCTTGCTAGTACCTACCTCTGATTTAAGTGACACTCCGATCATGGAGTGATTCATTTTGGGGAGTCCATGTTTAGGTCCCATAAATGTTAATGTAATGCAACTAACTATAAAACCAAACCAAACCAATCAATCAATCAAACAAACAAATGAACACAAAATGAAAATAAGGACCTGGAGTCAAAGGAGATAAGAGAGAAGTTACATCTTATTCTAGATCCAGGTATGAGTGGCAATGGTTCAGATCACAGATTCAGTTAGCCAAATTCCATCGTCCAACATAGTAACAATTTCTTGAGTTACTTTTTTAAACAACAGATCTATGAAACCAATAAGTCAACACTTTTCAAATAGGTTGCTGGAAACATCAGAGTTGTTGATTACAATTAACCCTGAAAATTTCAGCTGCAAGCCTTAGCTGCTCTAATGATGCCTTTTACTTCTGAGTTGTTAGAAGCAAGTAGCTGCCTGGTTAATACATTTCAAATGGTTTCACTCACTGTTACAAGGCAGGCAAGGGATGACTATTAAAAGGTAGCCCAAGTGTTACGATAAATCTTTCTGCCAAATGCCGCCTGAGCCCCACACGCCACGTGTGGGCTTTACGCCAGCAGCCTACCCGAGTTAGGTCCAAATGAATACACAGAAACTTGTATTAGGTTCAAAGCTGCTTGGCCAATGACTAGGACTTCTCATCTGCTAACTCAGTTTGAACTATCATAAACCTATATATTTTATAAGACTTACCTTATCGGACACCTTATTGGTGTCCCTCCTTGCTGGGATCACATCTTGCCTCTGGAGCAGGAGCGGAGGGGAAAAAGGAACCCTTCCTGTTTCTCCTTCGCTTAAATATGAGTCTCCTTGCTATGTCACTTCCTGCCTGGATCAGCACGTCTCTACTACATTTCCCAGAACCCTCTTTGACTCCTAGTCCTGTCTACTTGCTGTCTCATTGGCCAAACAATATTTTATTTAACAATCAATAAGATAAACATATACAGTACATTCCCCATCACCCAAGATTAATTGTAATTAGGCTTTGGACTTCAGTATCCCAACAATTCCACATGTCTTAATTCTAATTAGTTAATTACCTGGTAAAATATTCCATGTCACATCTGCCTTCAGTCCAGGAAATTTCATTCATAGTTTCAAAGAAGCTTCTGTCAAAATTCCAAAATAAGACCAGAAGAGGTCTTCAGTGTGTACCATTGTCAGAGTCCATGGTGGGTAGCTCCTCAGAAGGCAATGTGTGATGCTGTAAAGATAACTGACATAGTCAAGACCCCGGCAAACTAAAGATGGCATGAGTACAGAAAGGCATCCAAGGAAAGCTGGAGGCAGTGGTCGGAGCTGGGTCAACAGAGAGGTCACATAGCCTCCAACTAGAAAGAACCGGCTGCCTAAGCCCTTTTGGAGTTCACAGTTCACTTAATGCTGCAAGAAGCCCAAATGCTTGGACCCTAGAGCTAGATTTATTCTTTGGTTTTCTAGAACTTGTTCTTGCTTTATCATATTCCTTCCCCATTATCTTCTTATAATGAGAATGTATACAATGGTTTTTATGTGTGGGAAATGCATAATTTTAGCTTTTTGCTGTACTGGGTCTTACAGAAAAGAATGTCTTGTGTCTCAGAGGAGATATTGGCCCTGGGAGTTTGAAACATTCTAACAGGGTACTTTCAGAATCACTGAAAGCTTTAGGATAATGAGATAAGCATAAGTCATTGAAGGCCTGGTTGGAACATTATGGTTTGACACTGAAATATCTCACATAAGCCCATTGTGGAAGGTATTGTCTACATCCGGTGGCGCTATTTAGGGGTGACCTGAAAAAGTAGAATATGGGACCTCTCTGAAGGAGATGCTTCATCACTGTCTTGTGCTTACGTCAGTGTCTTGGTCAGGTACTGTCTCCCACTGGGTCTCTGCTTCCTCTTCACAGTAAGATGAATGAGGTTCAGCTTTGTCATAGCACAGAAGCAACAGAGCCAGACTGTGAAATGAAAATGCTGAATCTGTGATCCAAAATAAATAATTGCCTCTTTTCAGTAACTCACGATAGGTGTCCAGTTTAGCTAGGTGATAAGTGTGACTTCCCCCACTTCCTGTTTCTCACCTTGAACTCAAGACCAAAAGGAGAGTTTTATATCGAGGGGATGCTATTTGCCCTTTTTACTCATTATTAAGGCACTGTTCATCATAGAGGTGAATGTGGAGGATTAAAAGTTACAACGTTCTGATTATTAAAGTTCGAACATCTGCTATAGTGAATTGGTGAATGTTCATCTTTATACAACAGTCACTCTACTCACTATCTGGGCTTTATTGAAATGGCTTAGATGAATTGAGATGGATGATGAGTAAGCTGGAAAATTCCTTGTGAGGACTGCTTATTATAAAAGCACCCGTGACTTCCAGGTAATGCAAAGTTTAATACATTGTGTGTGTGTGTGTGTGTGTGTGTGTGTGTGTGTGTGTGTGTGTGTGTATGTGTGTGTATCATATTAGATTCAGATTATAACACCCAGATAAAATGTGGTGTGAAATTCAGTCAACAGCTCTCTCCACTGGACTTTGTTCATAAGATGTGTAGACTGTGCCATCCTTTGGAGGACAGAGAGCTGGTAAATCCGTCTCTTCTAGGTGAACAGGACTAGAAAGGTCCCATAAAGATTTCCAATCCCCATAGAAAAATTGTCCACCTGCCCTGGCACTAGTAGAATGCCAGCAAAAAAACCTTGTACATTAAAATCATTATGCTTGAGCTGGCTCCGGGTTTGCATAACATCTGCTCTGTTTCACAATCTTGGGAAAACCAGCAGAGGGGAAGTGGGTACATATTCATTACTAGCTTTAATCAAATACATAGCTTCACTCAAAAAAAAAAAACTTTTTGAACTTTCCCTTTCAAACAACCTCACAATTTTTTTTTGTTTATTTGGAAACAGTCTCTAATGGTCACTGGTCTACTCATAGTCACAATTCTGCCTCAGCTCTCAGGTGCTAATGGTGGGTTTACAGTTATTTCCCCAAGTCTGTCTCATTTTTATTGGCTGAGGTTATCTAACCTCAGATGAGTGTGTGACGTAATCTACCACTTCTTGATAAATTTTCCTTTTACATAGGTGATATTTACTTAACAAATATTTACTGAACTCCTGGTGTATTTCTGGACTTCTATGCTTAGTGAACAAAAATAAAGGAGGAAAAATAGGGCCTTATTTTCATTGAACTTATATGTGTATATGTGCCTGAAGTAAAAAAAATAAATAAGTATAATTAATTCTATCTATTATCTATCTATCTATCTATCTGTACATATTTTGTTTTAAAGATAGTGGTTAGGTGTTCTTAAAGCAGGGTAAAGCATCAACATGAGAGTTTTCAGGGTGAATAGACAGGGAAGTTATCTTTGGGGAGATGATAGAGCAATAAGCACTTGTATAAGAAGCAACTACAAAAAGGAGGGATAAAGGGCAGCAAAGGCAGGCAGGTCTCTGTGAGTTTGAGGCCAGCCTGGGTCTCCAGAGTGAGAACCAGAATAGGCTCCAAAGCTACACAGAGAAACCCTGTCTTGAAAACAAACAAACAAACAAACAAAAAACAAAACAAAACAAAAAGAAGGCGTTCATATTCTATCCTGAGTTTTTACCAAAAACAAACCAACACACATACTCAGTTTCCTTTAAACCAAATTAGTTCTGTCATCCTGCTTTTGAATAACTACCCTTCCACTGGTCTTGCTTGTAAAAACATGAAGATATGGACTATGGTGCTCAGTACAGTAAAATATATTCATAAATGTAAAAGTAGCATTTTAATGCAATGATTCTCATGAAACATTGCTTGGTTAACAGGACAAATTCCAAACAATATATGTCAAGTGATCTGATTATTATTACAACCGGGCGATTTCAGTATTTCTCATTTTAATAATCTGGAATGCATGTCATCAAATAACCAATAGGAAGAGAAGCAACTTTGTTAACACATTGACTTCTCTGATGAAGGGTGGTTTCTAACATTGAAAAAGGAACTGATCACATCAAGCTGTTCTCTACCAAACTGATGTTTAAGGTGGGAAATCTGCATGTCACGAAATAGACAGGCAGTAGTAATAACTCAATGGCGCTGCACAGGTTGCTCATGAGTTAGGAGATGACATGCACTGAAACCTCTCAGCGGGAGAGTGGCTAGGACAACATGTTTTCAAAATAGGTAGGATCAACATAGTAAAAATGGCAATCTTGCCAAAAGCAATCTACAGATTCAACGCAATTTCCATCAAAATCCCAGCACAATTCTTCACAGAACTTGAAAAAACAATTCTCAACTTTATATGGAGAAACAAAAGACCCAGAATAGCTAAAACAACCATGTACAATAAAGGGACTTCTGGAGGCATCACCATCCCTGATTTCAAGCCCTATTACAGAGCTATAGTCCTGAAATCAGATTGGTATTGGCACAAAAATAGACAGGTAAACCAATGGAATAGAGTTGAAAACCCTGATATTAACCTGCACCTATGAACACCTGATTTTTGACAAAGGAGCTAAAGCTATACAATGGAATAAAGCATTTTCAACAAATGGTGCTGGCATAACTGATGCTGGCATGTAGAAGACTGCAGATAGATCCATGTCTGTCGCCATGCACAAAACTTAAGTGCAAATGGATCAAAGACCTCAACATAAATCCAGCCACACTGAACTTATTAGAAGAGAAAGTAGGAAATACCCTTGAAAGAATTGGTACAGGAGACTTCTTCCTGAACATAATACCAGTAGCACAGACACTGAGATCAACAATTAATAAATGGGACCTCCTGAAACTGAGAAGCTCCTGTAAGGCAAAGGACACAGTCAACAAGACAAAATGGCAGCCACAGACTGGGAAAAGATATTCACCAACCCCACATCTGACAGAGGGTTGATCTCCAAAATTTACAAAGAACTCAAGAAGCTAGTCTCCAAAACACCAAATAATCCAATTAAAAAGTGGGTACAGAACTAAATAGACAATTCTCAATAGAGGAATCTAAACTGGCTGAAAGACACATAAGAAAGTGTTTAACATCCTTAGCCATCAGGGAAATGCAAATCAAAACAACTCTGAGATACTACCTCACACCTGTCAGAATGCTTAAAATCAAAAACACCAATGACAGTTCATGCTGGAGAGGATGTGAAGAAAGGGGAACACTCCTCTACTGCTGGTGGGAGTGCCAACTTTGGAAATCTGTATGGTGATTTCTCAGGAAAATGGTAATCAGTCTACCACAAGATCCAGCAATTCCACTCTTAGGCATATACCCAAAAGAAGCACATTCATACAACAAGGACATCTGTTCAACAATGTTCATAGCAGCACTATTTGTAATAGCCAGAACCTGGAAGCAACCTAGATGCCCCTCAACTGAAGAATGGATAGAGAAAATGTAGCACATTTACACAATGGAGTACTACTCAGCAGAAAAAAACAATGGAATCTTGAAATTGGCAGGCAAATTGATGGAACTAGAAGAAACCATTCTGAGGGAGGTAGACCCAGTCATAAAAAGACAAACATGGTATGTACTCACTCATATGTGGATTTTAGACTTAGAGTAAAGGATTATCAGCCTACAATCTACACTGCCAGAGAAGCTAGTAAACAAGACCCTAAGAGAGACATACATGTTCCCCGGGAGAAACGGAAAGGGACAAGATCTCCTGAGCAAATTGGGAGCATGGGGGGAGAGGGGAGGAAACTAGGAGAATGAGAAGGGGAGAAGAGGAGGGGTGAGGAAGACATGATGGGGCAGGGAGATTGAGTTGGGGGAAGAACAGACGAGAGCAAGATAAGAGAAAATATAATAGAGGGAGACATTATAGGTTTAAAGAGAAATCAGGCACCAGGGAAATGTCTGGAGAGCTACAAAGATGACCCCAACTAACAACCTAAGCAACAAAGGAGAAGCTACCTTAAATGTGCTCTCCTGATAATGAGATTGATGACTAATTCATATGCCATCCTAGAGCCTTCATCCAGCAGTGGTGGAAGTAGAAGCAGACACCCACAGCTAAACCTTAGCTGAACTGGAACCCAGTTGCAGAGAAGAGGACTGATGAGCAAAGGGGTCCGTACCAGGCTGGTGAAACCCAAAGAAACAGCTGACCTGAACAAGGGAGAGCTCTTGGTCCCCAGACTGATAGCTGGGAAACCAGCATGGGACTGATCCAGACCCCATGAATGTGGGTGTCAGTGAGGAGATCTTGGAAATCTATGGGGCCTCTTGTGGTGGATCAGTACTTATCCCTAGCATAGCAATGGACTTTGGGAGCCCATCCCACATAGAGGCATACTCTCTGAGCCTAGACACAAGGGGGTGGGCCTAGGCCCTATCCCAAAGAATGACAGACTTTGATGACCCCCTATGGAAGGCCTCACCACCTTTCTTGGGAGCAGAAAGGGTATGGGATAAGTAGGGTGTTAGTTGAGAGGGATCAGGGGAGGAGGGGACAGAAAGGGGCCTGTGATTGACATGTAAAATAATTTTCTTTCTAATTAAAATAAAAAAAATCAAAATCCAGCCATGCAGTGTTGGCACATGCCTTTAATCCCAGCACTGGGGAGGCAGAGGCAGGCGGACCTCTGTGAGTAGCCCGGTCTACAAGAGCTAGTTTCAGGACAGGCTCCAAAGCCTCAGAGAAACTGTCTCGAAAAACAAAAACAAAAAGAAAGAAAAAGAAAGGAAGGAAGGAAGGAAGGAAGGAAGGGAAAGAAAGAAAGAAAGAAAGAAAGAAAGAAAGAAAGAAAGAAAGAAAGAAAGGAAGAAAGAGAGAAAAGAAAGAAAGATTAAAAATCCCCCAGTTTCCCCTATCTTTTCTAGCAATCATCGGAGCATCTGGGGAATCACTATGGACATAGGAAACTGGTGCATACTTGGCCCCTAATTAACAGAAGCATGGTATCTTCTGGTGCGAAAAGTGCTACTAGGCCAATGAAATAAGTTAAGGCTAACTCATCAGTGGTACTAAATCCTGAACTGGTTTGAGAGAGGAGAGCTTATCTCTTTGTGGGAACAATTGGGGCGGGGAGGTGCCGGTGCTGAGAACTGTGAGTCCAGGCCTCACGAAGATCAATCAAAGTCTCCTCCTACACAACAACCCTGGCTTGAGTAAGTTCAACATCCTCAGAGTGCGACCGAGGTCAACGAAAACAGCTGCTACCTGAAAATTTCTCCCAGCAAACATGCGCCGAATGCTGTGTGGGAGGAGATATCGAAACGGGTGCGCATTAATGAGCTGACTCGGTGGAAGCAACTTACTGTGGCTCCTCCACATTGCAGTCATTCTGGCTGGGAAGAGGCGATGAAACCCAGTCTTCAATCTTTTCTTTAGTTTATTTGGACCGGGTGGATATAAGTGCTTTCCCCACACCTCCTAACAAGGTAATCTGTAAGTATCAAGCTTGAGAAGATAGGTCTATCCTGTTTCTAATAAGAAAGATATATTTCATTTTGATATTTTCTGCTCTGTATGTATTGATTGTATTCTCCCTCGGTATTATTCTTTTTAATTTTAATTTATTTTTTTTTTTGCTTTTGGTTTATGTGTATATGTTTGTGCCTGTGTGAATTACGCTGTCATTCAGGAAAGCAGGTGCCCACAGAAGCAGGGAGAGAGCATCAGATTCCCTGGAGCTGGAATTACAGGTGGTTGTGAGCTGCGGATGTGGGTTCCAGAAACTGAACATAGGTCCTCTGCTAGAACTTCAAGCACACTTCACTGATAAGCCTTCCAACAACAGTATCACTTCTTACAGGTTTGCTCCACATACAGCAACTGTATCACGTCTTACGTGTTACCCACATAGTTTTCTAGTCTTTGTTTTCTTCTGTATGTTTCCTTTCCCCATGCTATCTTCTGTTTTCATTACTTGTGGAGAATTTCAATCTAATTATGTGTTAAACTCTTGGACTTTAAATAACTATCATGGTTACTTTGTTTTAAAATACTGATGATGGAGTTGACATCTCCAGTTGAGTGTCATTAAACTAGAAATCTGCCTCTTATTGACTGCTTTTGTTACTGGTGATGGCTTTCTCTCCTCAGAGTAGTGTTAATCTCAACACCAAGAGCAGTATTCTCATTAGGAATAACCACACACACACACACACACAAAAAAAACAACAACAAACAAACAAACAAAAAACCTCAGAACAAGATATACAATATAGCAAGTGAAAAAATAACAACACAAAACCCTAACTTATATGAAAAGGGCAAGAATAAAATACCTCTAAAAGTTTCCAGCTCTTCAATAACTGAATTCCAGTCTACTCAAATGATTCAAATATAGATGAAGACTTCAAATATTTCATTTTTAAAATTATCAGGGAGCTCAAAGAAAATTAACAAAGAAAAATGGACTAAGTAAGACATTTATTTCACAACTTAAGCAGCAGATTCAGCAAGGAAACTATGATCTTAAATGTGGCCAAATTATTTTGAAAAGGTGACCTCAGAATTCTAATAGAAGCACTGTGAAAAGACAGACTGGCAGTGTAGGTGAATCAAGAAAGGAAAACACAAACAAACAATAAAGTCCTGAACATAAGGATTAGGAATATTTACATCCAGACAGAAATGAAGGACAAGAAAACATGACCATAAGATTCAGAATTTGGAGCATGATCAAAAGATAAATCTAAGGATCCATGGTGGGTACCTTGGATTTTGAGATACCATCCAAAGTAAAAGGTAACATATTTTTTTGGAATTATTGTCAAAATTTTCCAAACCTCGAAAATAATGAAATGTTCCATTTCACATTCTAGTTAAAATGCTAAGAATATAAATAAAAGAAACTTTTATAGTAATAAGAAATTGTCAAAATACATAAACATAATAATTATCTCTGATCTCTCAGCAGAAACCCTAAAATCTAAAACAAAGTTAATAGTATTTTTCAAGCACTAAAAGTAAATACCTGTCATCTAATACTGTTATATCCACAAAGTTATCCTTTCAATTTTATGAAGAGACAAAGACTTTGCAGGATAATTACAGACAAAATTAGTGACTCATGATTACATCTCTATCAGAAAATATTTATGAGAATCCTTTTCATAAATGAAGAAACTCACAAACAAGAGATATAAGGAAAATAAATATATGAGGAGGTATAGTTAGTTGAGAAGTAAACAAATAAGTCAAACACAAACTCAACCCAGTAAACAAGCAAACTTTTAAGATGAGTTAGGGTAAAGGAACATATTACAAGACTGGGAGAAATTCAGCACTGCAAGAATCATCTAATACTGCTTAATAATAACCCATAGGGTGAAATGGTCTTAATTATTCACTTCAAAGTTGTAGAATGGCAATTTGTATTTGTTGGACATGCCTAATTTGCAAAGACACAGAAACTAAAAGTGAAATGATGGGAAGTATGTGTTCAGAAATGGACATTGGAAACAAGTGTAAATAAATAGTTAAGCACATATCTTTCAAAGTAGACGTCAATGAAAAAACTTGTCATAATAGATAAATTACATCACTATGTATTAATAAAATGTATACTACACACCAAATATAAAACAATTATAAAGACATTTACACTTAACATATGTGAATTCCACTTCATAAAAGTATCTATTAGGTACAAACGGACAAATAGAATCAGATACAGGGATAGTGAGTGATGACAACATCCTATTAATGCTTATGCTGTTCAAGTAGAACAGAGTTCAAGGGCTACATAGACCAAGTAGATGTGACATTTATGAACTCTCCACCCAAAGAGTACATATTCTTTTCTGCAATGCCTGAAACTTTCTCCAGAATACATCACATCTCATGCTATAAACACTTCGATTCACAAATGAAAAAGTCCCTGTACTCTTTGAGAGTAGAATAAAGTTAGAAACAATGAAAAAGAGATACAATATGATTACACAGAAATTTAATAAAGAGTGCTTGAAGGGCCAACTGGTCACTGATGAAACAATGTCAACCTACAGTCCTCTGCTCTACCAACTGAGCTATCGAAGGCAGACCATTGATGAAATAATGGAGAAAACTGAAATATTCCTAGAAGCAAAGTTTAAAATGAAATTTATCTGAATGATTTCTTTGGTAAACCAAACACAGTTCTATGAAGAAAGTTTATGGCTCTGTGAGTCAAAATTTAAAATTAAAATCATGTATAAGGTGTTCCATCTGTATACACATATGAGCAGCATATGTATGTATGCAGTAACCCGCAGAAGTCAGAGGTGTGTAGTAGCATCTCGTCTTGCCAGTGAATTTGTATTCAGAAGTGGGCGTCAGAACCCTTGGGACTCAAAGGACAGACAGTTGTGAGATGCCATGTAGATGCTGGGATGTGTCCTTATTCGCTGTGTCTGTTCACTCTAGTACCTTTTGTCAGTGGGAAAATGATCAGTTTGAGGTGGAACAGAGTAAAGAATCAGAACCCTCTGAATATGGAAATATGTTCCAAGGAATAACGGATCAATGGCATAGGAAGAGATGTGTCCCCCTAAAATCAGGTTCTCCTTCAGCTCTGCAGCCTGGCGTGGCATTTATGGGGTATAAAACCCAGAGAGGGCTATTTTCTAGGCTCCCTCAGTTTGGTCCCAGTGAGGCATGTACAGGTAAGTCCCATCCATCCCAGGCATGATGCCTGAGATGTAAATCTCAGTCCTCTGCTATCCATAAATAACAGGCATGCAATATAACCCATCCGTGTTATCGCTCTATATCAAAAGAGACAGGCAAGTCATAAAACATAGCCCAGGTCCCAGACCTGAAGCAATCACCAGAACACAGTGAATTTTCTTCTCTATTTCTTTCTATGAAAAATAACTGGTAGAGGAATCCATACAAGACTCCCTATTTACTTATAGGCCATTTTTATTTGTTTTGTCTTCGTGGCTTTTTTATTTTTGAGATTGGCTTATGCAGTTCAGACTGCACTTGAAGTCCTAATCTTCCCCTTCTCATAGGCTGCAGACTGTGCCACCATGTTTGTTTATCTTATAACAGATTCTTTTTATTTTTAAAGATGTGATCTTACCATGTATGCTTGACTATGTAAAGCAGGCTGATTCAAACTCACAGAGATCAGCTTGCCTCTGACCATAGACTTTTATGAACACCTGGGTCTTGTTGGTCTATTCCCTGGCAGCAGGAAGCTTTTGTGTGTGTGTCTTTTTTAAAAATTTAAATTAGAAACAAGCTTGTTTTACATGTCAATCCCAGTTCCCTCTCCCTCCCCTCATCCCCTGCCCCCCACTCACACCCTACCCATGCCCCTTTCTGCGCCTCAGAGAGGGTGAGGCCTTCCATGGGGGATCTTCAGAGTCTGTCATATCATTTGGAGCAGGGCCTAAGCCCTCCCCCATGTGTCTAGGCTTAGAGAGTATCCTTCTATGTGGAATGGGTTCCCAAAGTCCATTCCTGCATTAGGGGATAAACACTGATCCTTTACCAGAGGCCCCATAGATTGCACAGGCCTCCTAACTGACAACCACATTCAGGGGGTCTGAGTCAGTCCTATGCTGGTTTCCCAGCTATCAGTCTGGAGTCCATGAGCTCCCCCTTGTTGAGGTCAGCTGTTTCTGTGGGTTTCGCCAGCCTGGTCTTGACCCCTTTGCTCATCACTCCTCCCTCTCTGCTAATGGATTCCAGAAGTTCAGCTCAGTGTTTAGCTGTGGGTGTCTGGCAGCTAGAAGCTTTAACCATAGCCCTTTTAACTACTTTGCATCTCAAGCACCATCTTAGCTTTCCATACTATCTAACAAATGAAGACAACTATTACAGCCTAATGTAGCACATCCCAAGGAAGGATTGGGGACTGCACCTTTTTCTTTGTGGTGATGACAACATGCTGCCAGTCTTTAAAGGAGATAGTCCAATGTGAATCAGACCTCTTGGAATACTCCAAAACTCACCAATGGAGCAGGCTCCTAAAATTTTGCCAGTTTTTTTACATTGATGTGACATTTAGGTATCATGTTGGGTATTTGGAGGGCTTTAGAGTCAACAAACATTAACATAATAGACCAGCACTAGGCCTGGTCATGTGAGATAAAACACAGTTTGTTTGACTTTGCTACTTGCAGGCTGACTGCATCTGTGTTAACAGCGTATTTGTAAGCCTGTTTCTGGGTGAAAATTTGCCCTGCATCTCTCATGAGTTCTCTAGCAAGCCTAGAGATTCTCTCTCCATCTTCATCATTATTCACATCCATGGTGGCCACAGATATAGGAACAACTGTCACTCAGCAGCTGTGGTTTTCATACTGAGTACATTGGCTCTGGCTCATCTGGGGAGATCTGGGTGTGGGGAGAGGGGGTTCTTGCTGAGATCTCTCATTTGCATCCAGCGCTGTGTCTCCAGAGCTGCAGAAATAGAAGCTGCTGTCTTCAGGTCTTGCATTGTTCACGGTCAAAGTTGAGAATGTTAGGTTTGGGCGGCTGATAGGAAACTTCTCGTTGGTGAATCCGCTCTCATATGTGGCTTCTGAGCCTTGATTTGCAGCTGCCATGAGCACCAAGCTCTGTCCCTGGAACTGTCTGTACCAGAACATCCCAGCAACTTGAGTGTCAACCTCACACTGGATTTTCAGGGAGGTGCCACTTTGACAGATGTCCTGTTTTGGCTTTTGGTAGAGGAGGACACCGAACACAGAGCCTGGTTTAAGAGAGACAGAGATTCATGAAGGCGAACAAGTTTTGAGTCAGACATGTCTGAAGACAAAGATTTCTGCTTTATTTACTCTGCTATCACCTGACTATCCAAATCACACACACACACACCTCCTTTTTACCAACACTTTCTGACAGAATCCTCTAATCTAAGACATCTTCCTCATCCTCTGGCTTGTATATCCTGCTTTGGGGGTAAAAAGTGTGCCCCATACCTCTACTCAGCATTAACACTGACCCCAGGTTCTGCTCACGACAAAGCTCCTACCTTGGCCCAGGAGAAATAGCAGGAGAGTCCACATCCTTAAGCAATGGTCTCTTTCCTGAGAAAAGGCACTAAAACAACAAGCTCACACTCATCTTTCCTCTCCACAGTGTAATTACTTCCTTACTGATTCTGTTAATTTCTTTTTGTAGGAAGTTGACTTTTTGCTGGACATATAAAACAGTACATTGCCCCCTAGGGGACGTATGTAGCTGTCCACTGAGGATGAGTCATTCTAAAGGCATCCCAGAATGTCATTGTCATTGGTACAGCATTCACCTATTCATCAGTTGTGCTACTCTTTGAGTATACAAACACAAATGAGAGGCGACACTGTATTTAATGAATCGGAGCTATTTTTCTTTTTATTTCTGAGTTGAACTAATTTTTAAAATTAGAATTATTTGTCTTATTTTATGTGTATGAATGTTCTGGAGCCCTTGAAGTTCAGAAGAAAGCCTCTTAAACTGGAGTTGCAGATAGTTGTGAGCTATAATGCATGTGCTAGGAACCAAATCTGGGTCCTCTTCAGAGCAACAAATACTCTGAAACTCTGCACCATCTCTCAAGCCCCAGGATGCATTATTTATACACAATTGTCACTGAATTTTACAAATTGGAAATTTTTATATATAATACCCAGAGAACTTAACTTATACAAATTCACAGAATATAAAAAGAAATGACAAATTTAGGACTCAAATTCATTTCTTTGTGATCCCAGAACCATGGATTAGCAATAGAGCTACCAAAGATTGCCTCATTTTTATAGTTTACTGTGTTTTTCTACCTGGCAACTGAGAATTGCAAATCTGACTTCCTAAAGTAAATATGGAATCCAGGGAGATAGTCTTGCAAAAACTAACCTGTCTTATCCCCCTGGTTCTAAGATTCTGTTATGAAATTATGTTCTCACTTTCTCTCACTCTCTCACCATTTATTTGGGACATTCTCACCATTTATATTCAAGTGTGTGTGTATATATGCTTGTGTATGCCTGTGTGTGTACATCAAACATGTGTTCACCTGTGTTGAATGAATATAGAACAAATGAATCCATGTTTATCTTCATAGAATTTCAAAATCCTGAGAATTAAAAATCTTAATATAAGTAAACATGAATTAAAACTATAAATTAAAAATTAACACTATTGAAAGGGTAAATAACATTAGATTATTTTATTGTTTGAAAATGTCAACCAAGCATAGAGTGTATTTGGATCAAGCTACTCCTCTTACTCTTGCCCCCACAATTACCCTCATCCCTCCCCACATACCACTTTTACTCCCCAAATTTCATATGCTCTGTGTTTTGTAATCTGCACACCCCTAAAGAAAAGTCACTCTTCCTCCCCCAGCCAGCAGTCATCAATTTCTTGATAACAGCAAATTATAAAATGGCATGGAAAAGTCTATAAAATTAAGATAGAATGTAATTTTCAACACAGATTTCCCTACTAACCCAAGACATGAAAGTTATAAAAACAGACATTTTAATTTATGGTAAGTACAAAATTTTCACTTTTATTTAATTTCTCTTAGGATATTACTGGAAAATGTTTCCCTAGCAGATGGATGCAGTAAACCAAAAGGAAGCAAGACCATGGAATCTGAAACGTGGAGAATCTAATTCAGACTAACAAATAAAAATCTCAGGGTGACAAGTGGACAACTGAACTAATGAGCAATTAGTCCAGATGGGAGCAGAGGTTTCCAGAGACAAATGTTGTCAAAATAGAGGCTGTGTATCCACTAAACGAAACAAGGTTTCATCACCTTGCAAAGCCCTAGATTGACAGTGGGAAAGCAATCCTGGGAAAAGAATCTAGACTCTTTAGAAGCACTTCTTGTAGAAAGAAACCAGAGCAAAAGAGTCTAACGGTTACCTGGCAGGCGTTAATCCCAGCACTCGGGAGGCAGAGGCAGGCAAATCTCTGTGAGTTCGAGGCCAGCCTGGTCTACAGAGTGAGTTCCAGGATAGTTTCCAAAGCTACACAGAGAAATCGTGTCTCAAAAAAAAAAAAAAAAAATTAAGCCAAGTGGAGTGCTATGTGGTGACTCTTGTAATAGCCAAAAAAATCACAAATAGAAATTCAAAATGAACAGTTTAAAGCTTTAAAGCATAGGTTCACAAGCTGTGTAGCCAGGAGCATGTTATTTTAATACAGCTTTCTTGTATTTTAATCGTAAGAAAGCATTGTCTATGTGTCAGGATCATTGTGTTACATTGCCTGAACTATCTGCAGAGAAGACACAGCTACTTCCTGCTCCCACCGTCCTTGTTTCCTGCCGGAAAAGCTCTGCCCCACTGTGTTCCAGCAAAGAATGCTATGGGAGTGTCCATGTTTAAACACCTTTTTTCCCCCTGTTTCTTTGGAGTCATCTATCCTCTCTGGCTCTTGCAATCTTTCTGCCTCCCGAGAGGAGGGATTTGGTGAAAGCATCTCATTTAGGGCTGATTGTTCTGAAACCTCTCACTCTCTGCACACTGACTGGTGTGGGTCTCTGTGTTAATCCCACTAAGGCTAAGTGAGGCACTGACTGACCTATGGGTATAGCAGAAGTTGGATGGGTGGAGAGGTGAGAAGACTCTGGAAGGGGGTGGGGAGGAGGACAGCATTCTCAGAATATTCCGTATGATTTTTTCAATAAAAATAAATTGCTTTTTATTATTTGAGACTATTACGCATACATATGCTGTGTTTTAGTCAAATCTACCCCTCCACTTGAAACTTTCATCTACTTTTAGATAATTCACTGTTAGATTGGCCCAATTTTATATTAAAACCTGTGTTTTCATGGGCAGATTCAGAGTAGCCTTTTTTCCCCCTAGGAAATCTTCCATTTCAAAATAATGTATATATGTTGAAATAATAGGCAGCATTTTCAGAGGATTAGTGAGATTTTGTGAGCCTTTAAGAAGCTATATTTCAAACTTTTCTTAGAACATTACTTTCAATTTATGCACAGACTCAAGCCTCCTATTTCAACAATATTTTAGTCCCATTTCATCTCTGCATATTTTCATTTCATTCAAGTGCCCTTCCTCTCTGCATGGGCTGCAATAATACATGGTCGAGGAGGAGGAAACACGCAGCAGCTATGGCGGAACGTGAGATTGAGGTGGCAAACTTTGAACCAGAGACTTGGCTTCCATGGCAAGCCGGTGATTCCTGGTAGCAATAGCAATGCAAATACTACTTAGGCCATTTCCTTTTCTTCATCTGATCTGAATCTTGGCAATGTTTGCTGTGTGCAATGGCAGATTTGTGGGTCATGTATGTTTTCTGTGGGTCAAGTCAGGTTTGCACATACACAAAGATGCCTGTATAGAGTCCTGCTAAGTGATTACGTTCTGTGAGGATGCCTTGTGTCTGTCCTGGATGTCAGCTTCAGTCTGGAGACTTTTCATTCCTTGCTAGGCTTTTCCTTCTCTGCAGGGGGCATTGCACACCAAACAGAATACTTTCCTTTTGGACAGTTGTTCTCTTCTTGCCTGTGATTTCCATCGGCTAGTGTCCAATTTCTCAGGTAAACACAGTCCTAAACATTGTAATACATGTTTACTCTTTTTGGCCCTGACTTCTTTTACATGCCGGTAATATTGAGACATTGTCATAAGACCAACTACACAGTTTAGATGGTAAAGATCCCTGAAGGCAAACCTGTCAACCTGAGTTTAATCCCTGCAAGTTGTCCTCTGATACTTGTGTGAATGGGTGTGCTCAGGAAAGCAGGAGTGTACACATGCAATTCGTCACACTCACGCACACACACATCCAATTGCAAAAATAAACAAATACATGAAATTTAAAATCTTAAATATGTTGTTTCAGGTTTTTTTTGTCTCAGTGGTTTAGAAAAAAATCTTGTAATTTGAGACCCAGTTAATATTTTGTGTCTCATTCTCCCAAAAGAAACATATTATCCAGGTGGTCGTGAGAATAGTTGCAGCCTGACCACCTGCACCAAGGTTTACTCTTGCCTTGGTTAGAGACTGTCAGATGAAACGTAATTGATAAGAGAATCTGAATCAAGCAGACTGGTTTGGCTTCAAATGGAATACATGAAGCTCAAACTTTAAAAACCTTTTGATTTAGACAGTAAGTCATCTAGAGAGCAGAGATGTGTTAGCGCCCTCTGGTGACCTACCACAAAGAGCAAAGACCTACCACAAAGAGAAAGTAAACGAAGTCTGTGGAAAGGGATCAGGGCTCAAAATTGAAGGATGAAATTATTTAAAATATTAAACAGAGCTTTCGTGTAAATACGAAAGATGGCATCTTATAGGGTGTCAGTCTCATGAATTTAGTTTAGGGACAGCTCATCCTTCAGGGCTGGTTAAGTTCACATTGTCTTCTGAATTATGGAGGAGTGAGAATATCACGTGCTTTTAATTTCGCTAAGATAGGAGCACGTCAATGTTCCTCTGTAGTGGCCACCTCTTTCTAACTGGCTGTAAGACAGCTTCAGCCGCGAGGTAGAAACACCTCCTTCCCACAGGGCCTCTTTTTGTGTGGCGAGGATGTGGTTGTGCAGAGCTGTGATAAACTGCTGGCGCAGAAGTACACCGATGTCTGGTTGGTTTGAGCAGACTTCAGGATCAGGGAGAAATGCTCCCGCTTCTTCCGGGAAACCATGTATCCTTTAGGGATGTCTCCTTCACTGTTACTGTCGACATCGTATGAAAAATAAATCAGTCGTAGCCCCAGATCTGGGTCTTGTCGATACCAGTACATCCTTTCATGGCCCAAATCCTGTGCACATTCCAGCAAAACTCCCTCTTCCATTCTTGTGACCAGGTATCTTGGCATCTGGGTTACTTCCATGTCCACAAGGTCTGTTAGTGAAGAAGAAGTGAAAACAAGGCTATCAGTCGGCCAGATACTGGAAAAATCTGGTTCGCACAGCCTAGAAATAACAATATATGGTTTGCACTCAGTACCCAGGACATACCAATTTCCAGGACTCACCTGTTCCCAGGAAACATAGCACCACGGCAGAGATGAGTCTAACTCTCATGGCAGTTCTGAAGAGAGTGTGGGCTTTCTTGCTGCTCTAGGCTGCCTGCCTATGATGTCATTGTTCTTGACCACACTCATGAGCTCACCTCCTTCATCTAGACTTAAACATCTGGGGGTGTCAGAGAGGAAAGAGGGTGTCACAGAAGTGTATGTGCGTATCTCTCCCCGCGTGTGCACTTCTATGCCCATGCTTTTGGAATGGCCTTGTGTACGTCTGAAATCACACTAATTTAGTCTGCTGACAGCATTTAATTTTAGATACTTCTAATTGTTCCTATTCTGTATCCACGGATGGAGGGAACTGTAGTTGGTCATAAAGTATCTGTCCTCTCCAAATTTCGCCGGTGGTAATGGCAGCAATGATGTAAACATCATTTAGAAGTTTACCAAGAGGGTTAGTAGGGACAATCGTGCACCAATAGCAGGTTTATGGGCAACCAATATGAGTTATAGTCACATAACTTGGAAAACATACTTAAAATGTTTCTGTTTGTGTCATGTGCTGGAAATTCCTAACTGTGTTGGTAATTAATAGATGACTCCATGCAACATCTGTGCAAATGTGAACAGAGTCTGCAAATGTGCAGTATAATATGACAGGGTTAATCGAGAAGGGTTACACGGATTTTAAATGATCTCTGACACACAGTGTTAAATGAAAGGAAAGCTTTGGACAGTCTCAGGGGGCCACTGTGTAGAGTGCAGGTCTTCCCTGGAGGTAGGGGGGAGCATACTGGGTAGTATGAGGCTGATTCTGTTGCAGGGTCTGGATTGAAGAGTCCCCATTAAAGACCCAGCAAAGAATTGGAAAGAACACTGACAGTTCCAGTGGTTCTCAGTCTATGGGTAACCACCCCCACGGGGCTCAATATTAGCTATCCTGCATATCAGATATTTACATTACAACTCATAACAGTAGCAAAATTACAGTTATGAAATAGCAATGAAATATTTTTATGGTTGGGGGTCACCACATCCTAAAGAACTTGCAATAAAGGGTCACAGGCAGTAGGAAGGCTGAGAACCACTTAGATTGTAAGCCAAAGTGGTCCGTTGTGACTCCTACCACCAGGGCACCTGGGCCTTCAGATGTGTTCCTGTGTGTGGAGATGAGGAAAGATTCTAAGTACTTCTTTTCTGTGGGAACAGTATTTTCCCCCAGTAAGGGCAGGACTCAGGAAGTAAGGGTTACCTCCTCCCTTTATGACAACCATTTTTGTGCATGGAGGATGTGGCTTTCACTGTTGTGGTCTAACTGATGGAAGAGGGCAGAGAGTATACGTATTTAGAGTGTGGGAGAACTACTTAGTCTTATTTAAAGAAGCACTCTGTCTCTTAAAGAGTTGCATTTACTTAGCACTCCAGGAAACAAGTGATTAGTAGGTTCAAGACTGTCCCGTATCAAGATCCGCACACGGATGCCAAGGTGCATACACTAGTTACATCACGAACTTACCTTCTGTCCTGATGATGATATCTAACAGGTGCTTCAGTGAAATCATGACCCATAGATTAATTTAGGGTGGGTAGTAATGTGTCTCCATAATAACGAGCAACTGTAAGGTCTGGGATACCAAGTTCAACATCATACTGATGCCTCTGACTTACCTATTTTAATAAGACAAAGAGCCACACAACAGAGAACCCCATGGCCATGGTGGGTTATCTCTGCATGGGATAGGGACATTTCTGTTAGCTCTTCTCAGTCTGTGACAAGAGCATATGGCAGAGAACTCATCATGCTGTCCTAAGAGCACTTGACCTAGCAGGATGCCCAAAGGAGTCTACTCGTTACTTAGAGAGGTGATCTGGGAGGGGCATCATGGATGAAGAATGGGTTAGCCCAGAGCACGCTTTGGAGGACTTCCGCATGAAAAGGCAGAGAGTCAGAGTAGCTAAAGGAAAGTAGAAGTCTGTATCGGAAAGGTGGAGCAATACTCAACTGTATGAAGGTATGAAGATTTAGAAGTACACCAATTAGTTGACACTAGATAGTTAATTAAAGAGACTGAACATTTTCAACTCAAGTGAGATTTGTGGGCAGGAACAGCTGGAAAGCTGGTACTCGGGTAGCTGGTGGGTAAGAGGAATTCAGGTGAGAGATTATACATTAGTGGCAAAGATGGAGAAAATTAGTAAAAAAAAATTGCAGCAAACTTAATACTTAGATAAGTGAAAAATATGGGTATGGATTTGGTGTAGAAAACATCATAGGGGCCGTGAAGATCACTCCTACATTGTGAGCTTGCACGTTGTTGAATGACCAAGTTTGATTCGGTAAACAATTCAGAATATGGCATTCCTTCTCACACAAAAACAACTGACAAATATATAAATAATAAAGCCAGTAATATCGTAGGAGTGTTGGCCTTGGGCAGCAGCTCCATGGCATCTGAAGATTTAAGCTCAGCATGGAGAAAGGAACACTGTGATGCCCTGGCACTCGGGACCTAATACAAGGAGCTTGTTCTGTCTGAGTTTTGAAAGGCTCTGTGGTATAAGAAGTTAAGTACTGGAGCATGGGAGTCACTAAGTGAAGCACACTGCTGAGAGGCCCTGAGCTTGGGGAATCATGGGGGGCTTCCATGGCTGTTGGCACTGGGAAAAGATGCTGTTTTCTCTTGGGTGGAGTGGGACCTCCTGAGAGAGGAGGCTTCTCGCCCATGTGGCTGTCGTCCTTGTGCAGGGAGCAGCTGGCTGTGCAGGGCTGTGTTCACTGCTGGCACAGAAGTACGTGGAGGTCTGGCTGATTCTGGTGAATTTCAGTGTCAGAGGAAAGGCTTTTAGTTCTTCCCTAGAGACATTATACCCATCAGAGACTGCTCCCTTATCGATAATGCCAACATTAACTGAGTAATAAATTAGCCTTAGACCCAGACCTAAGTCTTGTCTATACCAGTACATAGAGTCATGATTCAAATTCTGAGAGCAAGCTATTATCAATTCCTTCCCAGGCTCCGTGATGATGTGTCTTGGAGTCTGGGTGACTTGGGCCTTTGCAGAGCCTATGAATGAAGAACATAGAGGTTGAGACAGCCATCTGGGTGAAAAGAGCAAATTCTGTAACCTTCCAGACAAAGATCTGAGCCCTGGCCTACAAACTGTAGCCATGGGGTCACTCATGTGTTCCCCAGAACTCACCTGTTCCTAGGAGATAAAGGACCACACAGCTTAGAAGACTGATGACCATGTCGTCCATATCACAACAAAACCCCGCCTCAGCCAGTTCTCTGCTAGCCTTGAGGCTACCATTAATTTCTGCGATGTTTCTCTCATGTTTTCAGTTCATGGGTGCCAGGAACACTTGAGCGAGGAAAGCTCCTCCCCCTTTCTGCAGCAGCTCGGTGTAGGCACAGACACTAAAGCAGACTTTAAGATCCATTTCTTGAGTTTCTTTGAGCCGTGTGTCTGTATATATGCTGTGTGTTTTTGTATTAGCACAGTCTTGTAAAAACTGTCAAATATTTACGTATTTTAGATCCTCACGATCTGAACTGGAATATCGTGTGACTATCACCTAAAAATGTGAGAACAGAAAGCTTACTCTACTATCAAAACTTGTGTTTTATTTTTAGAGTCTATTTCTACTCTGCAGAAAAGACTCCAAGCATCTTCCTTAGCCTGCCCTCTGGTGTGTGCGTTTTTTAGACACTGTCTTTTAAAAGATGCAAAGGTGTAAAAACTCCATCAAATTCACACCGCAGATTATTTGCCATGGAGCATCCCATTCAAAATCTTAGATATCTCTCCTTTGCTCTTCAGCAGATGTGCCGTGGTTGTTGCTTCTGTAGCCAGCACATGCTTGCCTGGCGTTTATATTATGTTTCTTGCCTTTCTTATTCTCTCTCCTCTGGAAGAGGCTGGTGAGAAACATAGCACTTCTAGAATTTGCTTTTCTTCTTAATTTTTGAAAACTAAAGCATAGGAGCTGGAAAGATGGCTCAGTTGGTCGAGAGTACACTTCCAGAAGACTGGGGTTAGATTCTCAGCACCCACATAGTAACTCAGAACTGATGCCCTCTTCTATCCTCCATTGGTGCCAGGCACACATGTGGCACACAGACATACGTGCACAAAACACACCAAGATATAACATAATAATAATAATAAATTAAATTATATCTAATAGGTTAGATTGCATATATTTACAAAAAGGGATGACCTGGGAGGAATGTCATCTGTATCTGCTAATCTTCTTTCTCCTTCAGGGCACAGCTCTAGACCTTGTCTCTCATCTACCTTTCCTGGTGAAAGTATCTTCACAAACACTATGTCTGTATCTCATCTTCAACGGGGGAGCCATTTATTAAACCCATCTATGAGAACACATGACTTACACTTCAGCGACACAACCATCTTTCCTTTTACATGACTTTGAGCCCAGGTATGGACTAAGAAAATTATCATTATTTTAGTCCCATTCACTTTCTGCTCAGATGATTTCAATTCTGAGAAGTGTACTTTGCCTTATACCGCTCTGTTTTCTACTACCAACCCTGGAGAACCCAAAGTTTGAAAATAAAAAATGGGTATTTTAAAAATTGTACATAGAGCCGGGCATTGGTGGTGCATGCCTTTAATCCCAGCACTCGGGAGGCAGGGGCAGGAGAATCTCTGCGAGTTTGAGGCCAGCCCGGTCTACAAGAGCTAGTTCCAGGACAGCCTCCAAAGCCACAGAGAAACCCTGTCTCAAAAAGGAAACAAAAATATGCATACACATTCAACTTCGTCATGCTTACTCTTAACAGTGTTATTTGAAATGTGATGTATGTATTACAAAATATGTTAGTGCCCTCTAGTGCATATCAGTGAATATCACTTGAATCAAGTTAAAGCCTAATCTCTGCAATCTATGACTATAGTTAATTAAATAGGCAAAGGAGACATAAAGTTGCAGAAGTCACTGAGGCTGTTGATCAGAGATGTTGGTACAGGGAGGATATCATTTTCATCCAGGTGGTACAAATCTGATCACACCAGTTCTTAAAAATATAAAGCCTTTCGTAGCTAATGTTTCACGGGAGCCGTAGTTATTCAGAAGAGAGTCAGAATGATGGAATGTGTCTGGCTTTGAAGATGACATAAAGAAAGGAACAACCAAGCAAAGAGATTCCCCCCCTCAGTCCTTCAGAAAGGAACGCTGCCCTACTACCTCAATTTCAGTCAGGTGGGACTAGGTTGTTCTAAGACCCCCTATATTAGTTTGTATTGTCTCAACAAAAATTGGTAAGGTCACAAAGGGAGAACAAAGGGAAGGATGATAATTAAGGACAATGAAGGTCCTTGTATGTGGGTGGCTTCTGTGAGTTCAGCGATGGACATTGTGCACCTTGGGTTTGTACTTTGTTAACAGAAAGATGTGGCTACATCTCTAAACTAGCAGAGATATCTAAGTGCCTTAATAATGTTGGAAGATCAAAAAGTCTGGGCAATAATTATTCTTATTTGTTGTTGTGGTGATCATGGTAATGCTAGAGACCAAACCCAGGGCTTCATGCATGCTAGGTAAGTGATTTACCACTGACTTACACTCCAACACTGCACTGTTTTATGAGAAATAGATTTGTGGTGGCTTGAAAGAAAATGGTCCCAAAGGGAGTGGCTTTGTTGGAGTAGGTATGGCCTCATTGGAGGAAGTATGTTGCTGTGGAAGGGGCGGGCTTTGAGGTTTCATATATGCTCAAGCCACGACCAGTGTCTCAGACCACTTTCTGTTGCCTGTGAGTCAAGATGTAGGAACTCTCAGCTCCTCCTCCAGCACCATGTCTGCCTGCATGTTACCTTGCTTCCTGCCATGATGGTCATGGACTAAACCTCTGAATTAGAAGAGAGCCACCAGAATTAAATGTTTCTCTGTAAGATTTCCTATGAACCTGGTGTCTCTTCACAGCAGTAGAAACCCTAAGACAAGTAGATACCCTAACCCAGAGTATCATTTTCAAAGATGTTAAGGTTACAGAAATAATGAATAAACTTCATTCCTTGTCTTGATCTATTAGTCTGGTCGTCCAGTCTGATGTGATAGTCTGAAAATGTCCCAGTAAAGCATTCTAACTGCTGTCTGAGCTAGGTTCTCAGGGCCTATGTTTTGCTGATGTCTATAAGGCCTGTGTTGGAAAATGCAGAAACCAAGTGTAGAGCCCATTAGAAAACCCATGTGAAAGCAAAAATCAAGAGCTGGAGATACTGGGACCATAGCTGACCCCTCCTGGAGGTTCCACAGACCAGTGTCCCCACTGCTTTCCTTTCAATAGTTCTCCTAACAGGACTTCAGCAAGGTGTGCACATCTTAGGCCATTTCAGTTCTGGGGAAAGCACTGCCCTCTCCACATTTCCTTTCATTTCTGTGCATCTCTTCTGACTTGTCTTTGCCTGTCAAGCCATGTATTCTTTAAGATGAGCATGACTCTTACTCTGGTGAGGGAGACAGATTTTGGTATATTCAAACTTGAATCCCATTCTTCAGGCAACTTACTTATGCAATGTGTGCTCAAGCTCTTTGTAACTGGGTGTTGCCAGTTTACTAGAACTACTGTGACAGAGTACTACAGACTGCTTTAAATGGCAGAAATGAATTTTTCCACTGCTTCGTAGGAGGAGGGTAGACTGAGATCAAGGTGTCAGCTGAGCCAGTCTCCTTGATTTGTAGATGGACATACTCTCCCTGTGTCTTCTCGAGGTCTTCCCTCCCTGTGTCTGTGTCCAGATGGTTTTTCATATAGGTTAGGGTGTCACCACTATGACTTCGCTTTATTAGTTACAATTTTGAAGATACCATCTGGAAGTAAGTCACCGTCTGAAGCGTTAGTTCGAGACTTCCCACATAAATTCGGCAGACAGGGACAGCTCATCCTGGAGCCCTGTGAATACAGATACTGACTTCAGATGTTTGTCAAGGTGATGATAAAATGATTAAAGGAATAAAGAGGTTAAGGCTTCATCAGTCACACGGTTCTCAAAGTGCCGTCTCCCTGCTGCCTCTATGGCAGAATTTTTGAGGTGTTATTTCAGTGTTAAATTGTTCACCTATTGTTTCTTTGAAAGCCCTCCTCAGTTCTGAGATGCATATGTTAGCTATGTCATTTTATATATTCGAAACTGGACCCCTGGAGGGGTAATTGCTTTCCTAAAGCTATGGAGTGGCCAGCTCTGCCTGACTGTGGATCCTGACTTCAGCCATGGCTTTTGAGTATTTCAGTATGTCTACTTACACACTTAGGTTAGGTGTACAATAAATCTGATTTGAAAGCAATTTGGCCTTTCTTTTTCTCCCTAGAGAAACTGCTGCCACACTGACTCATTTTTCCACACTCAAAAGATACCTAATATACCTTCTTTGATGCCTTATGCCTGTCATGTTTCATTCCCATGTGTTCTATATTATCTTTGTCTGGTTCCCTATAAGCCACAGATGAGGAGACTGGGTGTCCCCAGCCAGGTTGGCTCTGCTGACAGGCCACGTGTGATCCTAGTATTGGCACAAGAAGAGGCTATGAAATGAGTATCTGCTGTCTTTCAACTTGCTAGTCTTCTTCTGTTTTGCTTTTTAAAATGGGATTATAGCAGGTTTGTTTTCTTTTGTTTTGTTCTGACAACCTAATATATTTTGCACAAGTTTCTATCTACTGAACTTCCATCCTCACTGTGTACATTGTGTGACTGTTCATCTTCTACTTTAACCTTTTATTTTGCTAAATGGTTCCCACAGGAGCATCATGGGATACTCCTGAGACACGGAGTTACTTTCTCACACAAGGTGACTTTCCATTTGTGTTAAAGGGATAGTGGGAGGGAGTGCATTTTCCTTTGATACTTACAGTTACCAGAACTAATCACAATCTAATCGCCTGTCACGACACGGAGTTGTTCCAGTTCTCTGTCACAACCTTCTTGCCTCATAGCAGCCACATAGCAAAGGCCAATGCATTCTCTACTGGCCACTGGCAAACAAAATGGAGGAAGGAATTCTCTCTCCGAGGTAGGAATGACTAGAAAGATGTTTGGTGGACATTCTGAGCACAACCTGTAGCAGGTGTTTGCAGAAATTAGGCTAAAGGCAGAAATTAGTGACATTTGTTCTTAGAAGTGGCAGCATCTGCTAGAAACCCTGTCTAGCCCCTTTGCCTCTCCTTGGACTACTTCCCACAATGCCTTTGCCTTCTTTTGGTTGCTTGGAAACAGGGCCATGAAATGGTTTTCTGTGGCTGACATAGTAAATCCCTGCAAAGTCCATGATATAAAGCATTAAACCTACCATGTAGCATACTATATATTAGAAATTAAGCATAGTCCTCATTGGCTTTATGTCAAGATGCAGGATGGATTGTGTTCCTTTTTTAGTCCCCATGGAAGAATCTTTCTCTTCACATTCACAATTCCTAGAGACCACGTTTATTCCTCGGTCCCTCTTCAAAGGCAGTGACATCACATTGGCAAAAGTCACTTTTAAAGACCTATGCATTTAGATCAAGCCTAGTTATATAATCCAAAATAAACTCCTTGAATAAGGTTAGATTAGTAAGTAACTGTACCTACAAACTTCATTCTCTGTTATGTATAATGTGTTCATAGTTTCTGAGCAATATTTTGGAGTTATTGTTTTAGGTAACAAAAGGAAAGTAAGACTGGGAATTAGTTAAATTTAAGAAAACATTTTGCAAAGACTTTGTTTGTATGTCTGTATGTCTAAAATATTTTATATGTACTTCCACTAAGACTAAGCAAATACATTTCTAGAAAGTCCACATCTTCACAGACTTGTACACAGAAGTTCATAACTGCATTATTCATAAAAACTGAAAAGCATCAAACGTACATTTGACAAGTGGTTGGATGAACAAACAGTGGGTGACGTGTCCACAGGATGTAACAATTTTCAGCACTTAAAATGCAACAAATTATTAAAATGTTTTAGAACACAGACTGTTGTCCAATAAGGCCCAATGATCTTTCTGTTTC
Organism: Cricetulus griseus; assembly: GCF_003668045.3. Classification (NCBI taxonomy): domain Eukaryota; kingdom Metazoa; phylum Chordata; class Mammalia; order Rodentia; family Cricetidae; genus Cricetulus; species Cricetulus griseus. The sequence goes on from NW_023276806.1 coordinate 227,494,865, forward strand.
CAAGCCCCCCTCTCCACAGTGCTGGAGTTATAGGTGTGGACAGCCATATCTAGCTTAATATAAAGTTCTAGGAATCTGAATTCCATTCATCATTTTTGTACAGTGAGAGTTAGTACCACTAAGAAATCTCCCCAGCCAGCATATCATCTTTGAAAGGATCAAACAGGCAATTAAGGCCAAGAGTCACATAAGGAGGATTCTTGAACCATACAGGCATCATGCAAGGATGTCTAGGAGGGACATCAGTTTACATCCTTCAGTTCAAAGTCAAGGCCATAAAAGTAGGAGCTGAAGCTGGGGTACTGGGAATTAGGATTGGAAAAAGAGAGGAGTGTGGAGTGCTGTGTATGAGGAAATTAATTAAACACAGGGAAGGATCCATGAACCAGGCTGTAGGGAAAATGAATCACATTTGTCAAATGAGCCAGGGGCCAATCCTAGTCTGCATCGTCAGTCAGGCCATTCTCGTACCATGTGCATGAGGAGTCTGGGAAGGTTTCCAGTAGTTCCTTCCATTTAAGATGAGGATTCTGTAGGTGACTGTCCTTTTTGTGCAGTGTGCATGTGCTCACATGTCACAGTGTCCTCAGTGCTGGCACACAGAAACAGGACCTGTGTAAGGTCTGGCAGGCTTCAGTGTGAGGGGAGAGTGAACTTTTTTTCTTGTTCTGGAGACAGTACATTCAAAGCCAAGCTCTAATTTCTCTGCATTATTAATGCCATATGAGCAATGAATCAGCTCTAGTTCTATTCCTGGGTCTTCTGATATCAGTAAATTTTGTCACAGTCCATGGATTCAGAAAAGCCCAGAGAAATTTTCTTTCCTATCCCTTGAATGCAGTATTTTAGGGCCTGGGAGACATCAGCACCCAACAGACCTACAGGATGAGAGCATTTCTCAGCAGAGTTCAGGGCAGGATTTGAAGACAAGGCAAGAGTAAACCCACACAGAAACTTTTTTCCTTCCTGAGTTTGGAAATTGTGCATCTTACCTACTCCCAAATGACTAAAAGCCAGAGAGCTGAAGAACTTTGCAGCCATGGAGCAGACTAGGATAAAGCAAGAGTTTCTAGCCCCAGGGCCATTGGATGGGCTTTTCTGGAAGTTCATGTCTCATGGCATAATCCTGTCAACTGCTCTGGGCTCCACATCAATCCTATTCAACAGTTTTGTCTACATTACTTTTCACATCAGAGGAAAGGGACTTGTGATTGTTTTTCTCATCCAAAGAAGGCTTGGCGCCCTGTTTATTTCTCCTCATGTCAGAAAACCTTCCATTACAACCGCTTTTTACAAGTTTTGGAGATGGATATACTGTAGAGCTTTCAAAGACTATACTAACAGGATTTGACCTAATTTTGAAGGCTGGAAAGGAAGCAATGTAGTCAGAGTTCTGAAGGATAAACAGGAATGGACTCCGCAAAGCTGAAAGTGAGGGTTATCCAACAGAAAGACCCAACAATGGAGCTGCTACATCAGACCAATAGCAGAACTGTAAGCAGTAAATCAAGCATCTATCTATATATCATGCAGGAAGGATCGGCAGCAACAACTGACAATCACTGTTTTTTTTTTTTTTTCATATAATCACTAATTATGTGGTTATCATTCAACCATCTCAGTACCATTTCCACTGACTTGTTTGGGCTTTATTAACTTAGACTTCCCCTGTGATGATTTTAGGTTCATCTTTCTTTTAGCAATAGTTTCAAACACCAAGAGATCTGAACATCCCAGTCTGCACTTCTCCCTGGCACACAATTTGATAACACTGACTGAAATTAAACCATGATGGATATGTATGCAAATATATACATATAAACCTGCCATAACTTTGATTTCAAAACCCAGAGTTCATCGAGGAAAACAGCTTCTTTTCCCCCCACACCATTGTTCCATATTTGCTTCTCCCTGGTTCTCAGTTCATCATATGTCACCGTCAGATAGAACTGTAAGAAATACATACATGCACATTTTTGGTTCAGTGAAGCATCCTTCCATTTTTAAACTTCTCTGAGCCAATATTCTTGGAACCAAACATATCTTATTTTTAAAGGGACTTAGATGTGAGAGGTGTGGAGAATTTAAATAGACATTAACCAGAAGTCAGAAAATATGTTCTTGGAAGAGAATCTTGCAGATGAGACTACTTGAAGACATGCTTGAGCCTCCTTTTGTACCTTTCTTGCTTCTTCCTTCCTCGCCACATGTCATCTTCCAGAAATTATACTCAGTAGCCGGGGTGTAAAGTTAGCAGGATATCACTCCTAATCTAAAGAGTCTCGTCAAGAGCTAGGATGGAAAAAATCATAAAAAATGCATCCACAGTGTTTAGCGATAACTTTGCAGAAGAGAAGAGCTGGTTCTCTTTTCTATAAGGGCCAGAAAAACTTTGTAGATGTCTCGATTCTGGCTGAAGAATGGGAGAATGTGTGACAGGTAAGGAAGTAGACACAGGAGAGAGATTTTGAAAAGGTACAGCTGCCCCAATTCAACATGCTCTATTTGGGGAATTATAAAATGTTCAAATAACCTGAAATCCAAAATGCTGGAGGGAATTCAGAACATTTGAAAAATTTTTTCATGCAAGGAAATATTTATGAATGGTTTCATGTGCTGCACAAAGAATATTAAACACGGGCACACTGGTGGCCATGTGTACGTTTTTAAATTGATCAAGTATGAGTCTGGGAGACCAGGAATGAGAGTTTTATGCTATTTTCTGGGAAGTGGATAGTGAATGTCAACACTACATCTGAAAGAGTGAAGGGAAAAAGAAATTGAATCTGAAGAACACGTTTGCTCTGGGAATCATGACATTACCTATCACACTGGTGGATTGCTTTAGCTAGAGGCAACTTCTCCCCTTGTTGTGAGGAGCACAATGTCTGAGTGTAGCCATGCTTGGTGATGTGCTTATGTGGAAATAGGGCATGAATCCTGTGTCCTCCACATTAAAATTATTCCAGACACTGCCCACTTTCAGAGTCCCTTGAGGAGTCAGAAAAGTCCTTTGCTGAAGCAAGTCCAGCTCCTTTCCTATTCAAACATCCATCTTACTTTCCCATTGACCCATGTTGACTGCCAGGGTATTTCCAGCAATTACAGACCTTCCCCTGAGAATTTATCTTATGACATTGTGGGGCAGAGAACTAATAGATTTAGAAACTTCAGTAATAGAAGAGGGAAGCCCAGAATCAGTGTTTCCATCATTGAAATGGAAACGCGGTGTGCCCAGAATGGAGGCAGGTGTATGTGAGAAGGCAACAAATCTAGGATAACCTCCTCGAGTTTGACTTGTCTGTGAAGAAGCCAGCATGCATTGTTCACTGTGCAGCTGATTTCATTAACCAGGAGCATAGAAAGAAGAAGTGATGAATAATGGTGGAAAACTAGAATGGAATATGCAACCATCAGAAAATAGTTAAATGGGATGGTTAGCAGCTTGTGAGAGAATTTCAGTTATTAATGAAACCACTGTTGAAGTTTGCCTGGAAAGCAAGAGCAAAATTCATGATAAAGTTTTTTTAGGGAGATCAATTAAATGACATAGAGCATACAGAGGAGACTGGAAAAAGTGAGTGGTGTTCTTTTTAGATGAGAACAGGTAGAAAACAAAACCAGTTGGATCCTCCGTTTCTGAACAGCCACAACATCCAACTGATCCTCTTGCTGGTGTGATTGAGGCTTCTGGGGAAAGATGACAAAGCACTTGCCAAAGCTTTTAACTTGATTCTCAGGCACACTTCCACTTTATACTCTGGCAGTCCTTGATCAAGCTCTGTTTTTCCTGAACATCGTTGGCTTCTATAAAAGTACTCACTACAAGGGAACCATGGGACTAGTCCAGTGACAATAGTAAAAGGGACATCTCCATGCTCCTATTTGTCCCCTTCATAGGCAGATGGATGATATTCTTAATTCAGCAAATGTAGATACCAAAAGAATCTACCTTCTCTTATAAACTAAAATTGTTCTTGATGTAGCTCAAAGTGTGGGACCCTAGATGAATAATTTTAGTAGAGCAAACTCTCTAATAACTTCTAAGTCAAGTACAATGATAATAAAATTTATTTAGAGTTAAAACTTAAAAATTAAGATAGTTTGTTTTTAATATACAGACAAGCAGGTGTGAAACTAAAGGGTGGGGCCAAGCTTAGAGGAACTGAGTTGGAGAAATAGAACACACAATATGTAGTTGTTAGTTTGAAGATAGCACAGTGAGAGGCATTACAAAATAGATGGAAACAATAGAAGAAACTATGTAAAAAAGCCACAGTATATTTGAGCTGATTAAGAAAAACCATTAAACTACTAGCGCCTTGCTCATCATCAGATAAGCTTGTCCTAAGGCAAAAGGGAACAAATGCAGAGACCCACAGTCAGACATTATACATAAAGTGAAAAACCCTGGAAAACTAGGCCCTAAATGGAACATCTCCATCAAATCCCTCCCCATAGGGTTCAGAGAATTCCATGGAAGAGAAGGCAGAGTGTAAGAGCTAGAGGGAATAGAGGATACCTAGAAAACAAGGCTATCTAAATCAATATGATCGATGCACACATGAACTCACAGAAACTGGGACAACATGCACATGGCCGGCCAGCATGGTTTAGCACGAAGTCCTTTTTTATTTATTATAGTTCCTACTTTAGTGTTTTCATGGGATTTCCAAGGGGTGTCTCTGTATGTGCCTTCTCCTGGGTCTCCTTTACTACTGTTTGCTTGTTTTATTTATTTCCAATGTGTTAGTTTTTTAAAAATATTATTATATCTTATTATTCAAAACATTAAATATTGTTAAATATTAGGATTCACTATTCTGAAGGGCTATGGTTGGATTGCCCTTCTTTTTTCCTAGGATCTCACAGAGGAACTTGCCGTCTGACTAAAAGGAAGCAATGGGGTTTCAAAATCATGGCACTGTCTGCAGACATTGACCAAAAGCCATACGTAGATGTGACTCATTGAATTAAGACTACTGAAAATCGTAGGCCTCCCACATATACCACTGAGGAAAGCTTCTGTGTAGTTAGCAGGTGGCCCAGAAGCACTGTGCAAGTAATTGCAGGCACCAGCGAAAAGGAAAGTTTGGTTAGGAGTGGCCTTATTAAGAGAAATCACAGAAATCACTTATCTTGCTCTGTCTGAGAGACACTGTACTCATCAGAGATATCTCCTTTGTTGATGTCATTGGTATAAAGGGATTAGTAAATGAGCCACAGTCCTTATCCGGGTTCTTGTTGATGCCAATGCATTCAGTCATAGTCTTAACTTGAGAACATTCCAGAATAGGAGTCTGAGTGATATCAGAACCCATAGACCCTTCTGGAGAAACAAGAGAGAAATGGAGACAAAGGTGAAGAAAGTCTGTATTCTGTGGTCTCCAGGGAGATGCTGAATCCCAGCCTGAAAAAATTCATAAATTTCTCCATTTATTTTCCAAACTTACCTGTGTCCAGGAAACAAAACAAACCAAAAAGCCCCACACAACAGAGTAGTGTGGAGCTTATGGCAAGGAGAGGCAGGATGAAGATGCTCCCAGCTTCCAATATTTGGGGAGTTAGGACACGGAAACTGAAAAGAGAAAATATGTACACATAAAGTATATCCCTCTCCTCTTCACTGGGACTGAGAGGTGGTTACAAATACAACCCTACACCAGAAAATTTCTGCACCTCTGAGTGACTTAGGAAGAAGATGACATTTTGGCTTGTACTTCTTATATGTTCTTGGTGGTCACAGAGGCTGATCTATTCCTTTATTTTCTCTTTGTTTTTCATTAATAGCAGAGAGATGTTTTCCTTCATCTTCCCAGGGTCTGGTTCATTTACTCATGACAACACCATCCTCTGGACAAGCAGAACTTACAGAACCCTTCACCATTAGAGACAATTGACTGCTTTCCCCAGCAGCAGTCAAATTCCAAGGCTTCACGGCCAAGGATGGGGCTCCATGCCCACACGCTCTCTTCCATGTTGACTTGCTGGCTTGACCTTGTGCACACTATCACAATTCCTTTGAGTTCACAAGAGCTCTTGTCATCTCGTGTCTGGGAAGTACTGTCTCCTTGAAGCCAGCTACCACCTCTGGCTCTCACACTCTTACCTGTCTTCTAAAAAGATCCCTGAAAGGGCACAAAATACTCAGATAAGTAATAAAAATATCACTTTAAAAAGTCACAGTGACAACATGCCTAGTTATAATATATTAATCACTGAAGTTACTGAGGTATTTTAGCATATCCATAGTAAAATCTGTGCTGATCTAGAGGAGCAGAATACCTTCAAATCCAGGAATCCAAGTTAGAAGACTAACTTTTTTCTCCATTTTTTAACTCACAACTCATTTCTAGGTGAATTCTGCAAATGGAACCTGTTGTCTAAAATTTGAGGCTTTCATTTGTTTCAAGGAGGGCATATTGACTAACCTGCAGCCCGACTCTTCCCAAATTTCCCATTCCTTCATGGCTCCTACAATTTTAGTCAATGTTTTCTAGGTCGAGATAGTTACTAGAAATATCGGTTCATTGCAAGAAGAGAATTTGCATTTCTAGGAAACGCTTAACATGTGCATCCACATCTTCAGGTAACTGAAAATAATCCATTAAAAAGATAATTTTTTATCACAGCAAGTAATTTCTAACCATTGAAAGAAAATGCTTAGCAATTCAATGCAAATACCTCAGAGCTACAGGTATTGTAATGAAACATATTCAGATAGAATAATCAATTCTTCTTCAGGCCCTATGCTTCCTCGAGTTTTGCCATATTCATAGATATGCCCTCAGATCATATATTAGTCAACCTTACTGCACATTAAATTACATTCATTTTAACTTCTTTTTATATTTTGAATGAAATGAATTTCATTTGACAAATAATCCACATCCGTATTTATGACGTTCCAGGTAATATCCTCATTCACAGAGATTTTGGGTGATGACCAACTCAAGAAAATTACCTTATCTGTCAACCTAAACTTTATCATTTGTTAATGGTGAGGTTGTTCAAACTTTTTTATTTTAACTGCAATCATCTTGCTGTACCATAACACACAAGAATATACTTTTCCTGCCTAGTTTTAGCAATGTGCATGTTAACCAATGTCTTCTCATCACCATGCTCTCTTAAAATATTTTTATTGTTTGACAGCTATGACATTTATATAATGAGTTCTAGTTGTCTTCACCCCTCATATCCCTCCCTTACCTTCCTTCTTTAATTGAAACCCCCCTTTTTACCAAGTTCTGCTCCTACTTTCATGACTTCATTGTGTGTGTAAACCACTGGATTTAATTAGGGTTTCTTGCCTGAGCACATGAGAGCTCATTTTCTAGGAAAAAAAAATGGCAGTTTGTCAGTAACTACACCACTAAAACAATGACACCCATCTCTAACAACTGTTATTTGTCAATAGTCCCTCATATATATAACATATATAACATATATTCCATATTAGTTATTTAAGTATCCCCCTTCGTATCAATTTCATTAAAACACTCCATTTGTAGCACAAGGAGAAATATAGATTATCCCAGTGAATGGCTTATCTGCGTGCTTGATTAATTAAGGTTGTTATTTGGGGTTTGTCCTTAGAATCAGTAAAACATAGCATTTCTCTGATGTGAAAATTTTAAGTAGATTTCTTGTTCTGCTGCCCCTTCTGTAGAGTCAACTGAGTATAAGTGGGATTGGGAAGAGTATAGACTATAGAGAACCCAGGACTCTGGCCCCGTGATTATGAGGTTACTGCTCAGCCATGCTTGATAGAAATTTTTAGATGTGTAGTGAGGAGAAAAGAAGTATAAATCACCTAAGGAGAAAATTCTACAGCTAAAGATGGGTGAGAAAATGTTATCAGAGACATGAATGGAGAAGACACTAAAAAAGCAATCAGATTTGTGGACAGCTGATAATGTTGTTAATGGTGGTCCTATATTTTTCCTACTCCTGGATGGCACACCCATTCTTTAAGTCATATTTATGATCCACTATCCATCCAAGTTGGGCTCTACAGTAAACATAGTGCATAAAATTCAGGCTTACTCACATACTACACTTCTTACCTGCTTGCAGCTGCCTGGCTTCTGAAGAACTGCTGAACACTCTTTCCTGGTTGGGCATTATTTATCTGTAAAACACAACTTCCAATACATGACATGATAAAGAAGAAAATTGTGCCTACTCTTCACTTACACTCTTCACTACTTTTCCTCTGCTTTCTCCTAGAACTTTGAGTTGCAGCTTTTATAATTAGGTCTGTGTTATATCTCATTTATTTTCATTATGGGGTTAGTGACAGTACAGGTTCAATTTTTGTGTCTGGTCTTTCCAGCATCATTTGTTAAGGATTAGCCATCTTATTGAACTGTAACTTTGAATCCATAAGCATGATAAAGGTTTCTCTTCTTGATGTCTTCTTTAATTTTACATATATAAAATATATGACATTATATTATATTGTAGATTTATATTACAGTATTGTAGATTTTATACTATATATTGTAGATTTATCTAATGTATTTTATGAATTTATTCATGGGTCATTTGCCATTGATATTATTCTAAATACTACTATTTTCTGAAGTCCATTTTCAACACCTTTGAATATAGTAAATTCAACATTTCTTATATAGATCTGATATTCTGTGATCTTACTTTTTTCTGCTTGTTTAATGATTCATTGGGACTTCTCAACTTAAAGAACTTTGTAATCTCCAAAATGTTGTCTTTATTTTTTAATCGCATTTTTTGTCTTTTCATTTTGGTTAAAATTTGATTAAATGGCAGCAAGAAAATATGATGCTTTGTTCCCTATTATATAAAAGAAGTTTTAAATAACTATGAAATATGATACTAATTATACATTTTATCAATAACGTTCATCAGATTGAGAAAGTTTGCTTTTGTGACTGATTTTCTTAGAGCATTTTTCTTGAATAAATCCCTCTCCTTTTCCCCAGATCCACGCCCCTCTATTTTGTGTTTACATTTCATTGTGTCCAATTAGTGCTTCAAGTGTGTGTGTGTGTGTGTGTGTGTGTGTGTGTGAGAGAGAGAGAGAGAGAGAGAGAGAGAGAGAGAGAGAGAGAGAGAGAATCAATCATCCAGTGGCTGAGAAACCCACTATGGAATAAACCTTCAAAGAAAAACTGCTTTCTGCTCCCCAGCCACCAATGACTGCCTGTAGCTCCTCAGCTACAGTCTCACAGCCCCTTCCCAATCTGTGCTGAAATTGTAACGTGCTCTGTTTAACTTGCTCTTGTGCAAATAACCACCACTGTTGTGATGGGCTTCATGAAGAAAGGAATCGAGGCTTGTAGTTTCCTTTAAAAAAATTCTTTTGATACACAGTTCTTCACAGATCTCGACGTGATTCTACTTTTAAGTTCTGTTTCTCCAAAGATGCTTCATGCGCATAGAGTTAATTGGTACATCCTTGTTTGTGACTCCCTATCATCATTTTAAAGTCTGTTGCAGCTATAGAAAATTCCATCTTGCCTTATTGGCATGGTAGTTTCCAGCTTTGCTCCCATGTCTTGGTTTCTAGGGTCAACAAACAAATATTGCCAGTTGATCAGATTATGAGAATATCATCCTCTAACTCCTTTGGGCAACAGTTTATTGACTGAAATCCCCAACTTCCGTGTTATTTCATGGTGCCTTTCTATTGATTGGCTTTGGTTCCTATATATGGTTATATTTTCCTATTTCTTATCAGATCTAATACTTTTCTTGGAGCCAAAATTATTCAAGTTTAGAGCTAGACATATTCTCTTGAAATATCGCAGCAGATATGTGATAGACTACAGAGGCTATTTTTGCCTGGCTGCCTTGGATTCTGTACAGCATGGTCTCAGCATGTCTTGCTGATGGCTCTCTTCACCAGTGGCATCTTGAAAAGTAAGGACTTTATATATCTCAGCCAGACTGTATCATGTACTCAGTGAGGGATTAATCTAAAAACTATGAATTTTTGTCTTACTGTTTCACTGTTTCATCTTTATCAAGACCTTGAAAGGAATTTAGGTACTGGGTTTCATATCTGTATCCAGTGCTTCCTCTCTCGAATTTCTTCAGGTTTCACAGTCCATGGAAGTACAGTTTGATATTGTCAGTTACAATTGGGCAACTCAAATCTCCACAGTCGGTTTCCAGGATTTCAAGATGCTTCAAATGAATGGATGAAAAAGCACTGTTTACTTCTATCGTTTTCAGATGTGCTTTATAGCCACACTTGGCCAAGGACAGGTGTTTTGATACTCTCCCTATATCTTTACAGCATTTTAGATCTTAGACTATGCTAATATCCACTGCAATAGTCTACTCTAGCTGTTTGGAGCGGCAAACTTAGAAAGCATGACACCAGTAATTTGCATCAACGTCTGAAATATGTGAGGTGTTTGAATCCATGAGGTAGGTACCTAGGTTACTCAAACATACACATGTCTGATTTACAGTCCCCAGGTCTTGAGCAAGCTTGAAACACAGACAAAACATCCTACTATATTGGAACAGTTTCCCTAGAAAATGCATTTTGCTTGTATTTTCATGTGGTCACTAGAATTGTGCTCTGAATCTGAAAGGGCCTGAAAACTAGTGAAATTCTGCTGTCTTCTGAGTATATTGTTGTCGGCAATAATGCCAGTTTGGATTCAGGAATATCTTTTTTTCATTTATTTTTGAGACAGGGTTTCTCTGTGTAGCTTTGTAGACCTGGCTGGTCTCAAACTCACAGAGATCTGCCTGCCTCTGCCTCCCGAGTGCTGGGATCAAAGGGTATGCCACCACTGCCCGGCTTGCAGGAATATGTTTGATATGAGATACATTCTGAAAAAATATTTATTCCTGAAGCTGTTGATCTAGATAACGCATGCACACACACACACACACACAACACACAACAACACACACACACACACACACACACACACACAGAGAGAGAGAAAGAGAGAGAGAGAGAGAGAGAGAGAGAGAGAAGACAGAGAGAGACAGAGAGAGACAGAGAGAGAGACAGAGACAGAGAGACAGAAAGAGATTTTACCTGACTTGTATGTAGTATGCCTTTCTAGAACTGGAACTTCCACTGTATGGCAATCTCTAAATCTTTGAGGTTGAATAATGTAATTACATAATTTGCCATAAACTTTTGCCAAAGATATCACCATCCATCACCAACCTACGATTATAAATTAGGTATTCTCCCTTTGAACAGGGTTTAGTCCAAACAAAGCCTGCATCTACAAGCTGTATACATGCTGTGTGCATGTGCAAGGCTGTGGTTGTGGATCGTGTCACAAACACATCACTGTGAATGCCTTGCCATCTGATCTGGTGAAGACATGGGGGGCATGGAAGGCATGGGAATGCTTCTATTCATTTAAGAGTCAGAATTGTGGATGGCACATTACCTACAGTTTTTATTTCCTTCCCCTAAGAATTTTGGCTGCAGGACATGGTTTTTATTTCACCGACTGATAAATCTCTCCAAACGAGAATGTGACACATTTTCATTTAAAATTTACACTTTTGTCATTGTCATATATTTGAAGTACATTTTTCATGGTTCCTCTTGCTTGGCTCTTTGATGTCCCATGTCTTTTCTAATGTAGTGAGAGTTACTCTGTAAGGATCCATGTAACCACAATGGAGTTGTCACTCAAGAAATTAGTAAGACTGGTGATGTCAGAAGACAGGATTGATCTATGTAAGGAATGATGCACAGACAAAAGCTGAATCTTTAAGAAAAGATGCATGTAGGCCTTGTTGCTCCCTTGCTATGGGACTGCGGGGCAGAATTAGGGGGAAAGACTAGGAAAATAATTTCAATGAACTTTACCCCAAAAAATCACAGTTTAGTTTCATCCATTTGCCTTCAAATTTCCTGGTGTCCTTGTTTTTAATGGCTGAGCAATTGTGCAAATGTACCACATTTTCTTCATCCATTCCTCAGTTTGGGAACATTCTAAGTTGTTTCCAGGTTCTGGCTATTACAAATAAATCTCATTTGAACATAGTTCAGCAACTGTACTTGGGGTTGAGCAACTGTCCTTGGGGTATGATTGAGCTTCCTTTGGGTATATGTCTAAGAGTGGTAGAGTTGGGTCTTGAGGTAAGTTGCTTCCCAGTTTTCTGAGAAACTGCCACACTGACTTCCAAAGTGGCTGTACAAGTTTGCACTCTTACTAGCAATGGAGGGGTGTCCCCCTTGCTCCACATCACCTCCAGCACAAGCTGTTTCTTGTGTTTTTTATCTTAGCCATTCTGACTGGTGTAAGATGGAATCTAGAAAAAAATCATCCTGAGTGAGGTAACCCAGACTTAGAAAGACAAACATAGTATGTACTCACTTACAAGTCCATATTAGCTATAAAATAAAGGACAAACATGTTACAATCCACAGACCCAGAGAGGATAGGTAACAAGGAGGGTTCATGGGGAGACACCCAGATCTCCCTGGAAAGGGGAAATAGAAGAGATATTGTAGGTGGACTGAGGGCAGGTCAGGATGGGAACATAAGCAATCAGGTTCAGGGTGGGGGGTAGAAGGAGAGAGTACTGAAAGAAAATCCTGGGAAGGGGGCATTTTGGGATCAGGTAGAGACCTGGCACAAGGGAGTCTCCTGGAAATTTACAAGGAAGACCCCTGCTTAGACTTCTAGCATCTAGCTATGCATCTAACAGATGCATAGCGTGATCTGGCCATCCCTTGGGACCCAGATTGTTGCCTACCCCAATTGTCAGAAAGGCTTTATTCAGCAACTAATGGAAGCAGATACCAAGCCACAGCCAAACATGGGACTGACCTATGCACTCTGCATATATGTTACATACATGTAGCTTGGTCTTCTTGTGTGACTCCTAACAGTGGGAATAGGGGCTTTTATTCACTTCTTTGCCCAGCCATATCACTCCTGTCTCCACCTCCCTAGTGCTGGGATTAAAGGCATGTGATCCCCAGGTGCCGAGTTCACCTTTGTTTAAGTTGTTTTTTTTTTTTTTTTTTTTGGACTGGATCAATATCTCATGTAGTCAGTGTGCCTTTGAACTAACAGAGATCTGTCTACCTCTTATTCCTGAGTCCTGGGATTAAAGGTGTGTATCACCACTGCCTGTTATCTATAGCTTGTGGCTTACATTGCTTCCTAAATCCTAAGGCAAGCTTTAACAAACCATAAATATGTATCACCACAAGCACGGCCATTCAACCAGGGACCACACTCCTAAAGAAAACCAATTTTCTCACCCAGCCCTGGCCTAGGAGTCAACAACTAAAAGTAGCTGTTCAGTAAAGAATAGGGACTCATAATCCCCTCCTTTATCTGTACTGAAATGTTGACTGGCTTGATCTTGCACAGGTCTTCTGCAAGATCATGCTCATGGCTGTCATGTGCTCATGAGTAGAAGGATCCAGTCATGTTCACAGGGCACTGATTTGCTCCAGTCCCTTCCAAATTCTTCTTACAGTCTTCCTGCCCACTTCCACAGCATTCTTTAGTCATGGCTAGAAAGGGACGTGATATTTATAGATGATCGCTATATAGACACCTGTTTTCTCCACACTGACCAGCTGGAGTCTCTGTATCAACCATGGCCATTAGGCAAAGACACTTCTCTCATGAGGCCCAAGAGCCACGCCAATCTGTGAATGTAAAGATCATTCTTCAGGAGGCAGTTTGATACTATACCCATTAAACAAAATAAAGCCAGTTTCTTGCTTAGATCCTAACCATGATTCTCAGCCAGATTCACAGTAGCAGGCATGAGTTTTCTTCTGTGGAGCAGCCTTTGAGTCTGGTCAGAAACAAGTTGGTTGCTTCTCCAGATATCATTTCTTGAAGAAGTTGTCTTTTTCAAAAGTCTATTTTTGAAATCTTTTAAAAAATACTAGGTGGCTAGAGCTGTGTGGCTTCATTTCTGAGTCATGTATTCTACTTCACAAGACTAGTCTGTTTGTGCTAGCATGCTTCTCATTATCAGCATGGTGGAATGATGCCAAGTAGAAGTGTGATATTTGTTGACAGTATTATTCTTGCCATGAATACTGAATGAAAGGAGAAAGACTGTGCAGGATGAGAAAAGCACAAAGCAGACAAAAGAGAAGAAAAATGAGAGCTGGTAAGGCTGTCATCCTGACCTGACCCAAGGGGAGCAATTGTGAAACAGTCAGCCTATTACTTCTAGATTGTGAAATGCCCACTTAATATGAAATCTGCTGTGATTGGCATTGTTTCCAGTTAATTTTTGTTGCTTCCCTTCAATCCAGAGCATCCTCTGCTTCCTGAGAAAGGCTCACTGTGGGTTTGTGCAAGGGTTTGTACACTTTAGTGCTGTGTGCTGATTGCTGGCACAGAGGTACAGTGTTGAGTCTCCTGCCTCAGAGGACTGGATGTCCAGGCTTCAAGGTGAGTTTGAAGGACACTTAGCTGAGAATCGTTTTTTGACCATGTCTATTTGTTGAAGAACTTCTTGACTCTGGCCTTTCCCTCTAATCAGATTGATGAATACCCCAATTATCACCATAGAGCCCCCATCCAGTAATTGATGGAACCAGATGCAGAGATTCACAACCAAGAACCAGGTTGATCCTGAAAGTTAATGAAATATGTAAATTCATTGTACTTAATCTGTTGATACCAGAAAACAACAACATGCCCCCTTTCAGGGTTACAACTTGTCTTTCCATTCAGTTCTTTCCCTTTGACCAGATATCTCAGAGTCTGGATGACTTTGACATTAAAAGAGCCTAGAAGAGAGGGAAACAAAAGATGTGAACACAGCACAGAAAGGAACTTGACAAGGAAAAATACACAGAATCTGGGTTGACAATGTCAGGACAAGGATTGTCCATTTGTGCTCAGAACTCACCTGCTCCCAAGAGACAAAGGGCTACAAAGCAGAGAAGCCTTGTAGCCATGGGGGCTTAGAGGCAGTGAAAGGATGAGGTGTTCTCATTTTTTGGCAGCAGCCTTCCTGTGTCATGACCCATAGTTTGTCATGTTCTTAATTCATGTTACTTCCCAACATCATTTATTGTACATCAGGAAATCTTTTACCCTAAGACTATAAGCAGACTGGGTGAAATTTTTATCTTTAAATTTATTTATGTTTAAATTTAAGACTGTACGAACTTCATTATAGGGGAAGGACATTTAAGGTAACCTCTCCACTATTGCTTAGATTCTTAGTTGGGGTCATCCTTGTGGATCTCTGGACATTTCCGTAGTGCCAGATCTGTCCTTAAACCTATAATGGCTCCCTCTATTAAGGTGTCTCTTTTCTTGCTCTCCTCTGTTCATCCCCAACTCAGTCTTCCTGATGCCTCTTGTTCTCCTCCCCATCCTCTTCTGCCCTTCTCTTTTTCCTACCTCCTTCCTCCCTCCCTGATGGGGAATGTACTGTGTATGTTTTTCTTATTGATTGTTAAATAAAGTTCTGTTTGGCCAATGAAACAGCAAGTTAGACAGGACCAAGAGTCAAAGAGGATTCTGGGAAATGTAGTAGAGAAGTGGTGATCCAGGCCAGAAGTGACATAGCAAGGAGACTCATATTTGAGCAAAGAGAAACAGGAAGTGTCCCTCTTTGCCCTTCCTCCTCAAGTGGCGGGATGTGATCCACTGGCAAGAAGGGACGCCAATAAGGCATCTGATAAGATAAGTCTTATAAAATATATAGATTTATGATAATTAAGACTGAGCTAGCAGATGAGAATCCTAGTCATTGGCCAAGCAGCATTTGAACCTAATACAAGTTTCATTCATTTGGCCCTAACTCAGGCGGGTGGCTGGCATAAAGCACACATGTGGCAATGGGGCTCTGCCGCTTTTGGCAGAAAGATTTATCATAACAGAATGGTGTCAGTAAGCGGAATAACCCCATGCCCCAAGGTTTCCAGAGAAAGAGGGAAACCTGCTGCCACAGCCTGCCCTGTAGGTCTGTTGAGAGGCATCGGAGCCCCTTCCATAGGCTTGCACTGTCCCGTGCTCTTGGGATTTGGACGCGGCACTCACGAGATGATAAAGACGGATTCAGATAAAGAAAAACCTCTAAAGGTTTACACTGCATTTAAGTATATATATAGGCTTGTGAGAGAAAAAATAACAGGAGGAAATAGAGTAGCTGGTTGTGGTGGCACACACCGATAGGATTTGCTGAAGGAAGCAGAGGCAGACAGATTTCCACAGAGGAAACCTGTCTCGGAAAAAAAAAAAGTAAAAATAAAGTAATAAAAAAGCCACATAAAGATGGAAAATACAGAGAGAATCTGGATACTATATGCCATATTGTTGTCTTTAAATTGTTTGATTGCTGAGGAAAGACTTACTGCTGCTAAAATACATTTGATTATAAATGCTGCTAAATTAATCCAACTTATACATTTTAAAAATGCTCTAACTTCAAAATTTAAGTTTAAGGACAGGCTACTTAGAAATAAAGGTTTTGCTTGTATTTCCACAGAAAATAAAAAGCTATGGATTCCTTCCAGACTAATATATATAACTTCTTTTTATGGCTGTCCTTCTGTGCATGTGCGTATCTCTCTCTCTCTCTCTCTCTCTGTGTGTGTGTGTGTGTGTGTGTGTGTGTGTGTGTGTGTGTGTGTGTGTTTTCCATTTAGCCCAGGTTGAACTCAAATTTCTCAGCTTCCATCCTCTAGCATTCTATCTCTTGCCAGTTATTTTTACAACTGCATGTTTGATTTTACTTACTATTTCCTCCAGCTGCATTTTATATTTAAATGATGTCTTTAGAGAAAGTGAGAGTCTGGAGTGTGTGGATTACTGACACTGCTAGACTGTCTCAGTCTAGATCACAGGATGATTTCATGAGACAGAAAGGAAAGGGAGAAAGCCTAACACAACATAAAGTGGAATCTTAGAAATTTAAAAGAGTCCTCCAGTGATTAGGTCAATATCCTCCATCTCTTAGAAACCAGGATGCCGAGTTGATACACAGTACCGTAGATGGTTATAAAAATATATGAAGCACTGCATAGCAAGCTCTGCACAAAGTTTTTCAATTTTGGTACAAGACTGAAGCTGTTACATTAGAAGTTTGAGTATAATGATGTAAACTATTTAGGAGGAGCCAACTAGATGAACACACACAAAATGCAGTGTTCCACTTACTTTGAGTTCAGGGGTGAACAAAGTGGAAATAGCCGATTGGAATCACTAATAGAATAATAATCATGCAACTTTAAAAATATATTGAAACGTAGCCAAAAGTGGGTGTCCCTTGACAAAGACATTGCTGAGTTGGCACGTGTTAATTTTCTTCTTGAGATGTTTAAACTATAGCTCAGACAGATCTGTACTGATGCTTATTAGTGTGGAAGAATGACACCATGGAAATATATGGTCTTTGGTGGCCATCTGGCTCTTACCACAAGAATCGGATACAAAGTAAAGATAGTTGTGGGGAAGAAGAGACAGAAAAGTGAGAAGCGGTGATGTGAAGAGCAGCCTTCTACATTTCACTCTCAGCCTCTCACTCCTTCACTGCTCAGCACCATCAAGCCACTCCCGTGGCTTGCACTGTCTCTAGTCAATTTCTGGCACTTCCTTCCAGAGCATCACCTGATCCCTAAGATGGCCTGCGTGGTGGAGTGATGTAATACAGAAACTCTTGTGAACCTAAGGGAATGCGCAATTCAGCACTGTGTGCTGAGTGCTCGTGCAAGCACATAGTGCAGAGGTTTTGATTTCCACTTTGGGGTTCCTCCTTTCCAATTGTTCTATGGCTACATCAGTTTGTATTCCCATCAGCAACACAAAAGGATTCTTCTCCAACATCCTTATCAGCAATTGTCTCTTGTCATCTGTCTCCTTGACCATAGCCACTGCACTCAAATCTCAATGTGGTTTTAATTTGCATTTCCCTGATGGCCAAGGGTGTTGAACACTTTTTCAATTTGTATTAACCATTTGTATGTTTTCTTTTGAGAATGCATATTCAATTTAATTATTTATTTGTTGGCTGGATAATTTATGTGAGGCAATGTTTAATCTTCAAAATTTTTCATAGGTTATAAATAAAAATCTTCAGTTATACATGGTTTTCTCTGGTTATGTAGGCTATCTCTTTACTCTAGAGATTATTTTCTTTACTGTGAGAAAATTTAAGTTCAATAACATCCATGGGATTGTTTGCTATCCTATTAGGATCCTCTTTCAGAAAGACCTACCCTGAATCTGTGTCTTAAAGAATTTTACTTCTCTTTTCTTCTAGTAGTTTAAGTGTTCCAGGTTTTACATTAAGGTCTTTGATTAATTTTGAATTGACTTTGAGCAGAGAGAGAGAGATAGGTACCTTGTTTCATTCTTTTACATGTGATATTCAGCTTTCTAAGCATTATTTATTAAAAGGGCTATCTCTTTTTTTGTTCATAACTGTTGTATTTTTTCAAAGATTAGGAGGTTATAAATGGGTGGGTTTATTTCTGGATGCTTTGTTCTATTCATTGGTCTCAAGTCTCTTTTTGTGGACAGCCTGATATTTATCTGCACGGTAGAGTAATATGCGGTTTATTTGTGATCTTGGTGATGAATTTATCATTGCCATGAGTATTGGATTAAAGGAAAGTATTTACAGGTAGAATGATAAAATAATAAGGGACAAAGATGAGGAGAAATTTGTGATATGAAAACAACTGTCCTAGACGAGGTGGTGGACCTGGGGAAGAACAATGTTAGAACTCTCAGCCTCTCAGTCCTTGACTTCTGAGTCTTGTGAGAAACAAAGCTCTCAGCCACTTACATTAACTGATAGTTTCCGTTATTCCCTTCCAAATGAGAGCATCACCTGTTTCCTGAGTTGGCTCTACCTAGGGTTTGTTCATAAAGGACTGAATGCTGGCACAGAATATGGTACAGAGTCTCTTCTGAGGACTGTATTTGCAAGCTGTGGTATGAGTTTGGCAGGGACATTCAGCTGACAATCGATCACTGACCATGTCTTTTTGTTGAAGAATTTCTTAATTCTGTAAGCACAGCATAAACTGAAATGCTTTGTTCTAGTCCTGTTGATACCAGAAAGCAGTAATATGTCCTTTTTTTTTTTTTTAGGACTACAGCTCATCTTTTCTCTCTGTCTTTTCCTCTTGACTGTTATGACAAATCTTTCTGCCAAAAGCCTCCAAGCCCTACCGCCACATGGGCGGTCTCTGCCAGACCCCTGAGTTCTGCCCACCACATGGATTGACAAAATAATACAAAGACTTCTATTAGGTACAAATGCTGCTAGGATTCTCCTCTGTTAGCTCAGTCTTAATTATCATAAATCTATATATTTTATGAGACTTATCTGATGCCTTCCATTGGCATCCCTCCTTGCTGGTGGATCTCATCCTGCCTCTGGAGAAAAAGCAGAGGGGGAAAAAAGGGACACTTCCTGTTTCTCCTTGCTTAAATATGAGTCTCCTTGCTATGTCACTTCCTGCCTGGATCACCACTTCTCTACTACATTTCCCAGAATCCTCTTTGACTCCTAGTCCTGTCTAACTTGCTGTCTTATTGACCAAACAGTACTTTACTCAATATTCAATAAGATGAACATACACAGTACATTCCCCATCACTTGACCAGATGATTGGAATCTGTTTAACTTTGAGATCAAGACAACCTGAAAAAGAAGAAAACAGAAGATTGAGTGTGGACCAAATAGGGTATGGGCAAAGGAAGTCATGAATGTACAGGCAGCAATCTCAGGATAAGAGCTGTCCTTGTCTCCCGATGACCCACCTGCTCCAGGAGACAGGGAACTGTGCAGCAGAGGAGCCTTGCAGCTGTGATGCCTTAGAGATAAGAAAAGGATGAGCAGCTTCCCTGTGGTGTTCTCCACACAGGCTCACAATTGTCAAGTACCTGATCATTTACACAATGTTAGCAAATATGGCTGCATATCCTATACTTTGCAGAATATTTTATGTTGACTTCTAAAATGTACAATAATCTATATTTTAAGTCATACAACAAATATCAAAATAAAACAGTATACTGCTAACAATGTCATTGTTGGTGATACTCTTTGTTCTCTCTCTCTCTCTCTCTCTCTCTCTCTCTCTCTCTCTCTCTCTCTGTCTCTCTCAGCCATGCTAGACTCTAAATTGTGATCCTCTGTCCTCCATACGCCCATTGCATGCTCATTGCAAGGATTACAGACATTGGATAACACACTTCATATTTTTTCTTTTATTTGTGCAGTTTTTCTATTGAAAACTTCATTTATTGCTTCTTAACTTCTTGCCTGCATTTTATGATAAAAACCAATGATGTCTTGGGAAAGGGCACTGTAAAACTGCCTTGATCCAGATAACCAGACCATTTCATGAGGAGATATGAGGCTAAAGGGGGACCCTGATGTATTTTTAAGTGAGATTTCAGATTATACAGTAATTTTCAAGCTCTCTCTGGTGTCATGTCAATAAAGAAAACAAAATAATGTAAAGTATCCCTCCAAGTATCAATAATCATGACTCTGGCGCCACAATGCAATAATGTGATTACAAAGTCACATGAGGATGGCATGAAATGCTCCATATGAGTGTTTTCAAGGCTGGCAGAAGACTGGGGGGGGATGTGTTTTTTTCCAGAAAAAGAGGATGCGTCATTAGAAGAGAGACTGTACAACCTACAGAAGCAGGGCTTTGCCCACTTTATGCTTAGCAGAGAATGGAGTGCCAGAGCTGCACCAATAATGAACTACCAACTGAATGACAGATGGGCCAGAGAGGGGTTCTCCTCAAGAAGATGATGACTGCATCATCAAAACCTGTTTCTTTCTCTTGAGCATTAAACTCAAACTCGGGCGGTCGAGCAGGTGATTAGCAGCTAAGGGCTCATGGTTCCAGGAGAGGACACAAATTCATAGTCCAGTGTTCACATCAGGTGGCTCATAACTGTAGCTCAAGCTCCAGGAGATTTGACTCCCTCTTCTGAACTCCATGGGCATCTGCGTTGAAATTTTTACACACACACACACAAACACACTGTTTTCAAAAAACCAAACCTCAAGTACAAATTTAAAAAAAAAAAGATACTAAACATCAATGGAATAGAAGGATGCCGAGGGAAGTTGTGATCTTCAGTGACCTTTTATTTTTGGTTTTTCAACACAGAGTTTCTCTGTGGCTTTGGAGGCTGTCCTGGAACTAGCTCTTGTCGACTGGGCTGGTCTCGAACTCACAGAGATCCGCCTGCCTCTGCCTCCCGAGTGGCTTGCGCCACCACCTGGCTACAGTGACTTTATTTTAGCCATGAGCACTGTGTGAGAGGAGAGAGATGGCAGGTTTAGTCACAGACAAGCATGAGGCGGGGAACAGGAGAGCAATGTGGTATGAAGAGCAGCTGTCTCAAACCTGGCCTAGAGGTCTGTTTCAGAGACGTCAGCCTGTTCCTCGAGTGCCTCTAAACATCCTCATTCATCTTTGTGAAATCTGCTGCGGTTGGTGCCAGCTCTGGTAAATTTCTGTTACTCTCTTCCAGAGTCTGGCATCACCTGCTTCCTGAGATCTGCCCACAGTGGGGTTTGTGCAAAGAGGAGAATGCACAATTCAGTGCTGTGGACAGACTGCTGGCACAGAGGTACAGGGCTGAGTCTCCTGCTTCAGAGGACAGGATGTCCAGGCTGCATGGTGAGTTTGAGCGACACTTAGCAGAGAATCGCTTCTTGACGGAGTCCGTTTGTTCAATAATTTCTTCATTCCGAAAGTAAATCAAAAGTTTGAGTTCTCCATTTTGGTTCTGTTGATACCAGTAAAAGACAGTATGCCCTTTTTCAGGGTTACAGCTCATATTTGCTACCTGTCCTTTCGCTTTGAACAGATATCTTGGAGTCTGGGTTACTTCGGCATCACAAGAGCCTAGAGGAGGAGAAGACAGAAAATGAGAACAGCCTAGGGGAGACTCTGACAAGGTAGAAGATTCAGATCTGTAGTTTGGAGTATGAAGACAAAGCCTTTTTTTTTATTAATTACTCACCTGCCCCAAGGAGACAAAGTGCTACCCAGCAGAGCAGCTTTGCACCCATGGCCACACTAGGGCAAGCAGAGGGTGCACTGTTTTCATGTTCCATCGGCAACCTTCCTGTGACGTGATCCTCTGCAGACTCAACTATGTTTCTGTTCCGTGCTCCCACTGAGGAAGTTCTTAGCATCAGAAGGAAAGCTTTCCCTCACCTTCATAAATATACCTCATTGGCTAATCACGCAAAAGAGTTTATGTGTATTTTACTAACATAAACATTCATAGTTAGTGAAGTCATGAAATTATAGGAATATCAGAATTAAAACATACTACTGCTAGATAATGTTTGCACTATCTATCACAGTCTCGTCACATACAAAGTCATTATATGTATATATTACATACGTATATGCATGTGTATGTATATATATATATATATATATATATATATATATATATATATATGGATGGATGTGTTACCTTGATCATATCCTTGCCATTGTCTCTACTTGATTTCCATTTCCAATGAACCCCTTTTCCTTCCCAATTCTCCCTTCTATTTCTTAATACATTCGTGATTCTCTCTCTCATCCCCCATTGTTGTGATTACAGGCTCAAACCACCACAGCAGCTTTCTCTCACTCTCATCTCTGCACATATTAATACACTAAAATATCTTCCATTATTGTTTCCTCTTAAGTTATTGACATTACTTATTTATTCTTCAGTATCCATCTGCATCTTTACCATGAAACTGATGATGCCTTGGGATAGAACAAGAGGGATTGCAGAACATGGTGAGACTCCTGTCAGTGGCTTAATCTGATCACTGGATAATGCCAGAGGGGGAGATGAAGATGTAAGAGAAAGGCTTGCATGCTTCACTATGGGACTAGAACATACAGCAGTTGGGAATATTCTTGAGGTTCCAACACTCATATGCCAGGACATGTAATACTATGAAGTTATCATCACTGTCTATGATGTGCTATATATGAGGGTTTCAATACTGGAGGGAAGCTTTGGACAATTTATTTCCTTTCTGGGAAAAAAAGTAGATTTTGAATATTTTCTTTCATTTACAATGGACAGACTAGATGAGCACACAGGAACATGAAGTGTTTTATTCAAGTTGATCTC
The DNA here is from genome assembly GCF_003668045.3 of Cricetulus griseus. Lineage (NCBI taxonomy): Eukaryota > Metazoa > Chordata > Mammalia > Rodentia > Cricetidae > Cricetulus > Cricetulus griseus. The sequence goes on from NW_023276806.1 coordinate 227,517,973, forward strand.
AGGGGAAATGCAAGCAGCAACATTGTATTATGTGATCTTAAGATACTACATATGTAAGTAGCGTTAAATGCTCACCAAAAATATATGACTAAATCATCACCAACCCATTTTTGCTTACTATTTTTTAATATGGGCTCAGGTATAACTAGACTTTTCAGAATGACAAAATGATGCCAACCAACTTTATGATCTTGGTAATCGCCCAGTTCTCACCAAGAAGACCACATGAAAGAACTGTGCAGGGTTAGAAGAACAAAGCAGACCAAAGGCGGAGAGAAACACGACATGAAGAGCAGCCATCCCTGAGCTGGGGTGAATGTGCTGTTTTTGGAGAGCTTCTTCCGATCTCTCTCCATCCTGCGTGAAGTCTGCTGTGGTTGACACTGCCCCCAGTTTCTCTCACTTCTTTCCAACCCAGAGCATCACCTGCATCTTAAGCTGGCTCCATGGTGGGTTTGTGAACTGAGGGAAATGGACATTTCAATGCTGTGGACTGACTGCTGGCACAGAAATACAGGGCAGAATCTCCAACTTCAGAAATGTTGATTTCCAGGCTGCACGGTGAATTTGAGGGACACTCAGCTGAGAACCGCTTCTTGACCATGTCTATCTGATCAATAGGCTGTTGACCCTGAAAGTAAATCAGGAACTTTAACTCTTTGTTCTGCCTCTGTTGGTACCAGTAAACAACAGTCTGCCCCTTTTCAGGGTTACACTTCATCGTTGCTCTCTGGCCTTCTGTTTTGATCAGATGGCTTGGCGTCTGAGTGACCGCAGCATCAACGAAGTCTAGAAGAAAATAAAATAGAAAACATGAACACAGGCCAGGAGCAACTCTGACAAGGAAGAAAGACTATCTGAGCCTGTTGCTTGTGAGCTATAAGCAAGACTTTATCTTATGAACTTAACCCTCACCTGCCTGAAGGAGGCAAAGTGCCACACAGCAGATGAGCCATGCACCCATTTCCACACTGGAGCAGCGAAGGATGTGCTTTCAAGCTTCACCACCAAACTTTCTGTGACATCATCTTTGGGAGGCTTAGCCCTTACATCTCTGAAGACTGCTCTATAAACAGGAAGCATAATTTGTTAAAGTTTCACTCATTTAAAAGAATTTTACATTGATATTGCTGTTATAACACTAAGTCTGTATTTTAAGACGTTATAAAATAATAAACATATCAAATTGAAAACATGTTAGATAATGCTTAAACACTTCACCCATTAGTAATACTTTTATAATATAATGGCATTTTAGTGTTCTCTATCTCTCTCACTCTCTCTTCTTTCTCTGTCAAAATCAGCTACATAGCCCATCAATCATCAGCCCGAGCTACCAATTCTATCTCTCCCCTTCTACTTTTCTGTTGAATTATTGATTTTATTTATTCTTAAATCACCACCTGAACCTTTATCGTAAAACTAACCTGATAAAGTCAAATATTGTGCAATCTGCTGAACCTGTTGCCATGCTAGACTGGCTACATCTGGTCACTGGGCTGGGCTACGAGCAGAAATGAGGACACGGGAGAAATACTATGCTCTGTTGCATGCGTGAAGAGCTGGAGAGTAACTTTAAAGGTGTATAATATAAGCCATGTGTGTAATAGTCCATGACTTAAACCTCACGTTTCTGACTATACAGTGCTCCTGGTACATTATGACAGTTTGTGACATGCTCAGTTCAGGGCTTTCAATACTAACAGTGAACTGGAGGAAAACTGGTTTATTTCCTGGAGTGCATGGATATGGAGGAGTACTGTAGACCTTTGAGAAGAAACAGGTAGATACCTGCATAGAAATATGGGGTGTCCCCTTAATTTTCAGCTTAGGGGGAGGGAAATCTCAGTGTCAGATTTGTACCATTAATAAAAGAACCATTATGTGGGGTTAAAATAGATGCACGTGTGTCTACAATGGGTTTTCTGTGACATGATCCCGGGGCAATCATGCCTGGATCTTCACAAATCCATGTTGTCTTGAGGTTTTTAAATCCAAGCTCACAAAGAACTATGCTAATGCTTAATTAGCCTGGTAGAATGAAAGCAATAGAACTTAATCATTTTTGGTGACTGACTTATTCACCCCATGGAGACTGGATTAATGACAAGGAAAGCAGACTGATGAAGGAAAGCAAGAGGCAGACAAAAGAAGAGAAAACAAGGTGTTTGCAGACTTCTTCTGCAGCCTTCCTGTGACGGGATCGCTTTGCAGATGCAATCGTTGTGTTACTGCTTCCTGTACCACCAAAGCAATTTATGGTAGCAAGAAAGGCTTTCCTTGTCTCAGTAAGTAAAACTTACCCATATTTTATTCACTTAAAACTATCTTTTATTTATTTTATCAATGTAACCTTCACATCTATATTTTAAGAATTCATAAATGAGTAGAATATCCAAGTTAATATATTATTTTTGTGCAATGCTAGTACCCCTAATTCATTAGTGAATCTCTCTCTTGGATTTTGTATCCAGAAATTATGAAATACATAATATAGTCTGCAACTGGCCTCACCCTTGAATTCCTCCTGCTTCTCACTTCTATCCCAGGCCTCGCTACAGCAATTCCGTCAGCACCTTTCTTCACTCCTTTCTTCCCCTCACCCTTTCCTGTTGAGGTGCTGACTTTATGTTCTGAAATCAACCTCTTACACTTTATGATGAAACTTACAATAAACTGAGAGAGAGAAAGAGACTGTGAAAGAGATTGTGAAATCTCTGCTTGAAACTTCTTGATTCGTCATCCTAGGCCAGTGGGAAACATTATAATGAGATATGAAGTTTGGGAGAAAGGCTTCGAACTTCTACATGAAGAATGTAGTGAGTCTCAAGGGTCCTCTCATATTCTGCAGATGTATAAAATATATACTCCATTTCTCAATAATCACATTACTGGATATATATTATTTTGAGATCTTTAACCCAGGCTCTGAAAGAGCCAGGTTGACCTTTGTCTGCATGGTAGCACGTTGAAAGTAAATTTGAGATCTTTGGTGACCATCTAATTTTCACCATGAGTACAACATGAAAAGAGATGGGTAGTCAATAGAAACAGAAATTGACAAAAGTCAAGAAAAGAGGAGAACACCATATGAAGACCATTCACCACAGTTCTGGCCCCATGATATTTCAGGACTATAAAGTTGTCACTCCTCAGCTAGACACCTTCTAGCCTCCTGTGGTTGACACTGGCTCCAGTTCATTTGTTACTTCCTTCCAACCCAGAACACCACCTGCTTCCTGAGTTGCCTCCATGGAGGGTTTGTGCACTAAGGAAAATGTACAATTCAGGGCTGTGGACAGACTGCTGGCACAGAGATACAATGCTGAGTCTCCTGCTTCAGAGGACTGGATTTCTAGACTGCAGGGTGAGTTTAAGGGACACTCAGCTAAGAATCGCTCCTTGACCAAGTCTGTTCTTTCACGAACTTCTTGGCGTTGAAAAGAAATCAGAAAATTTAACTCTTTGTTCTGCTTCTGTTGGTACCAGAAAACAAAAGTATGTCCATTTTCAGGTCTACAGCTCATCTTTGCTTTCTGTCCTTTCCCTTTGAGCAGATGTTGTGGAGTCTGGATAACTTGTCCATTCAAAGAGCCTAAAATATAAAAAAATGAAAACAAAACAGAAAGCATGAAAAAGCCCAAGTGACCCAGGAGGAATCTTAACAATGAACAAGGATTGGAGCTATTGTCAGGAATCCTAAAACCAGGAGTCACCTGCTCCCAGGAGACAGAGGGCTGCACAGTAGAGAAGCCTTGTGTTCATGGTTTCCTTGACTAGCAGAAGGAGGCACTAAACCTTGTCAGCAACCTTCCTGTGACATCATCGCTTTTCAGATTTCATAGCTGTCATTTACAGACACATGTTGCTGACACACTTCACAGCATAGAAGGAAAATTTTAACACAGTGAATAAATTTACATTTTTACTAGTATGAACACCACATACATATTTTAGACAACTAAAAATAAAATAAGTCACCTCCTCGGGGGAGGGGGGAGGCATGGAAGGGAGAACTGTGGTTGGAATATAAGATGAAACTTAAAAAAAATACCAGACACAGTGAACTAAAAGTACATAAAAGTAAAATAAAATAAAATAAAAGTTACAGCATAGGACTACTAGACAATGAGCAGATTGTCTGTGCACTAGTGATAATCTCTGATGTTCTCTGTCTAAGTCCACCTATTCATAAACATATATACATGTGTACAAGCATGCTTATCTTCACATGTACATATATGTACAGAGACACAGTACTTTTTACTAAATGGTCTTTAATTGCTCTCTCATAACCCCATTTTAGCTAATTATTATCCTTCCCTACCAATGTATTTTCATTTTATGTGTCATTTAATTTATGTTCAGCGTTTCTCAGTTGCCTCCTAAGTAATGTACGCTGGTTACTATCTCACAGATGAACATTGTTTCTGGCTATTTATCACTAATTAACTGTGTGTAATTGAACTGTATTATCACTGCTGTTTTATAATTTTGTTACTGACCACTGCTTTGAAAATATTTACTCCTGTGGTTATTTTCATTTGTCTTTTAGCTTGTTCATTTACTAGGGTTTGTTTCAGCTAACCTCACCTAAGTTTCCAATCACTGTTTATTTTAAGATGTATATTTTGGGTTTTTTGTCGTTCTTTTCTCCCTCCTTCCATCTTCATTCTAGGGGAATGAGTTAGTAGTCTGATGTATGTATTTTCATGGCTTTTTCCTTACTCATTCGATTGAAGGTTCCTCAACCTTCTAAATTGATACTGAATATATTGATCAAAGTTTGATAACTAACTAACAGGGTAAACACTCAAGTAGTTAATCTGTGTCAAGAAACAGTTACCTTGATTTCTAAAAGTTCTTGTTTCTTTTCCTGCATCCATGTTCTCTGTTTTCCAATAATATTGAAGTTTATGCTGAGAACCACCCTTTCTTGGTTTTGGTTTTATGAGACATTGTCAGGTAAGCTCAGACTGGCCTCAAGCTCAAACTCAATATGGAGCTGAGGATGACCTTGGTTCTCTTGACTCTTGACTTCATCTTCCAAGTACTGGTATAGCAGCATGCACTATGCCTGGCTATGTGCATGACATTTTTTATGTCTCTTCTCATTTTACTGCACAACATAGCAGGTTGTTGTTTGGTCTTACACATCTTTATACATTTTAAAAGATGGGAAAGTGTTATCCACATCCTGCAATGTAGTTTTCATTCAAATTTGTAAAATTCTATCATATTCACGTGCCAAGTTTTAGTTAATTTTCACTTTCATTTCATGTCTGTATGCAAATTACCATTATATATTTGCCCATTGTATATTCAATGTACATTTAGGGTTTTCATAATGCTTTGCTATCATAAGCAATATTAACTGAGTATTCTTGTGTTATTCTTACAAAAAAAGGAAATAATTTATCAGAAGTAGGATCAATGGATGGTGCATGTTCACATCTGTAACTTTACTAGAAAATATCAAATGGTTTCCAAAATGGATAACTGGTCTACCCACTTCCCATCTAATGATTCAAAATAGTATTCCATTGAAGTCTGGCCTCGAATGTATTTTATAGATCTATCTTTTTCTTAGCCATTCTTGTTTGTGTATATCTTATTAGATTCTTGATTTGTATTTCATCTGCATAACTGCAAAGTCTAATGGTGTTCCCACATTTATTCAAGTTCTCTTGTGAGATGCTCATTTGTGCATTTTGCCAGTTTTTCAAGTGTGTTGTATTTATTATTTTTTCACTTCTTTGACAATTTTATTCTTCTCTCATATAATATATCCCAACTGCAGTCTCCCCTCCCTCCCTCCCCCTCCCTCCCTCCCTCCCTCCCTCCCTCCCTTACTCACTCACTCCTTCCCTCTTCTTAACCTCTACACTTTCTTTCTCTCCAAGATCCACTTTCCTCTGTTTGCCTTCAGAAGAGAGCAGACCTTTAAGTGATGTCTACTGAACAGTGATGTCTACATAACAAGATACAGTAAGACTGGGCAAATACCCCCATATCAAGGTTGGATGAGGCAACTGTATAGGAGGAAAGGATCCCAAAAGTAGGCAACAGAGACAGAGACAGCCCCTGCTTCCAATCTTTTGGAATCTTCCAATTTTTGATCAATTTTTTCTGAGGTCATGTAATTTTTTAATCTTCTTTGATTTAATTTTCTAAAAATATTACTGACTTAAACATGTTCAACTTTGAAATATCTGAAATATACAGACCTGAGTCCCATGAAGTGATGATTAGGAAAGGTGTCATGCATCTCATCACATCCGCTTCACAGGCCTCTGGACATGTCCCTACCCTCATGTTCTATGTCTGATCAGACTATGGATGCTGATTCATGTTCATCCATTGAGCTTTACAGTGTGTGAGCATGTGTGTGCATGCACACGTGCACGTGTGTGTGTGTGTGTGTGTGTGTGCGTGTGTGTGTGTGTGTGTGTGTGTGTATTGTGTGTGCATATGTGTGTGTGATCTATAGCTCATGTCTTTCTGAATGCAGCCTAAAGAAGCTACTAAAAGGTCCTACTCATCAGTGTAAACTAACAAAAACAACTTTACACACTTTCATCTGCTCCCAAGACAAACTTCTGATGAATTCTGGGACCTTTCTGTTTTTTCTCACTTTCTTAGAAACATCAAACATTAGTTCTTCTTCCTTTGTTCTTGCATTTTACAGTATGATTACTCCCAGCTCTTGGATTACTTTAATTATACTAAATTACCAGAAAAGTATAGTTTGCCTTTCCAATGATTTTTTTCTCTGCTATGAAATTTCTGGACACATAGTCCCATCCTTTATACATTGATTTCTGTAGAATCTAAATCATATTCCAGCTATATTTCATTCACATTTCACACTGATATGGTTAACAGCCTACTAATGTTTTCACCAAGTGTCCCATAAACTGTTGAGAACATTTTATCCCTAATGAGAATTGCTACTGTTGACAAGATCCTGTTTCATTTTAAACTTTGGTCTGCGCACAGAGCCAATGCACAGAGAAAAAATCCAAAATGATTGCATTGACAGCCTGACTCTTTTGAGAAAAACCTCAAGGAAAATCACACCTGTATGCACAGAATTAGAAACTCAAATTTACAAAAAAAAATACCAATATTCAGTTAACTTTCTTAAACTTATCCCATTGGATGTGCCATGCTAGCTTCCTCTTTGGTAATGGCACATCCAGAGCTGCTTTCTTTAATAGGCTTTTGTGGAACTTGTTCCTCTTGTCCATCATATTCTGTTTAAGACCAGGTGAAACTTGAAAACTTCAAATCGGGTCTCCTTTTTGCTTCTTCTTATGTAACTAGAGAAAAAAAAAATGGTCATGTGCCCTGACCTCCCAAGCAAGTTCAGTTAGAGTCTTATTTACTACTGCTTTATGCTCAGTCCTGTTAAATTCCATTATAATTATGTACTCACTGGATTATTAACTCTGTAGTGAAATCTGTTTACTATTCTGTTAACCTTCAGTGTTTGAAAAAGTAGCACGACAGAGTAAAATCTCAAAACAAAAGTGGATCTTGTGGAACTGTTCTCATGAGGGTTAAGTGAGAATTAATCAGAGAGATTAGGGAACAATAGCTAGTAGAAAAAATAAAATAGATGAGTATATGTTGGGAGAGAAGGACTGCAAAATTTGAGGCATGAAGGGGATTTCCCTGTGCTACTGTGGAGTACTAACAAAACAGAGATACTCAGCCATTTGGTTGGTTTGGGCAATGTCATGATAGAGGAAAGAGTCCTTTCTCTTTTAGGAAGATACTGTAGCCTTCCCTCTCATCTCCTCTCTGGGCATCCTTTTCAACTATTGAGCAATAAGTCAATTTCAGCCCTTTCTCTAGGTCCTGCTGGTGCCAGTACATGACACTGTATACGAGCTCCGCTGATATTCCAGAGTCAATCCTGTCAAGTTCCACTAAATAGTGATGGTATCTGAAAGGTTGTAGCATCTATGGATCCTGTGGGCAAGAGACAATGACTGAGGACTGTGATCAGAAAGAAGCCTGATGTGATTGAGAGAAGGTGTGAGGCAGAGCCCCTGCAAACCTAAGAAAGGACTTTGCTGTGTGTTCAACGCAGACCCACCTGCAATCAAGGTACAAAAGATCATATGGTACAATTTCCACTTTCAATCATACACACACACACACACACACACACACACACACACACACACACACACAAAACTCTCTGAAGCTCCGTTATACAGGCTCTAAGAATTGAAAAGTCAAGTATGCCTCACAGCGCAGTTGATACATAACAACTGTGACAACTATTCTTTCTGATGGTGAGACAAAGATAGAGGAAGATCCAGTCTCCTACACTTTTTCTTCTGGAAGTTCTGGAAGCTGTGTGTATTCCTTTTAAATGCAAAAAAATAGCAAATGGGACAAGCTGGTAGTCCTTATTTCCTGTCCAAAGTCCCATCCAGGACCTCCTGTGTGGTGGCTGTGGTTAGAGCTGGGAAGGTGAACACCTGCACCTCTCAGACTTGACCCCTCTCATTTCCATGGTGGAGATGAAGAAACTCACACACAAAAGATAGTTCAGATGTTTCCATTTTTCTTTTTAAAAGCAATTTTTATCCATCACCTATGTTTGCCATCAGCAATTAATGTGGTAAATGTAGTGAGACCACTTGTGGAAGCCTAGCAACTGCAGAAGGCCCTCAGCTCCCCTCACTAGATTAGAGCCAGCATTGGGAGAGAAGGGAGGCCCAAATCCCAGCTCTGCCATTTATCAGCCAAGCATCCTTGGTAACATTATTTCACCTCCCTCCGATATAATGTTCTCTTCTCTAATATGCAATAGTGAATATCTATCTCAAAATAATATAGAGAATTCAGAATAGTTCTTAGCCCATAACGAACACCATATTTAAGTTTGTTGTTATTTTTAGGATCTGGTATTCTAATAAAAAAACATTAAGAATTTAATACCACATCAAGATGAATCAGACATTTATTGACATGGGGTTTTACCTGCTAATTAAAATATTTCCCAGCGCTGAATCTGAATTAGAATTTGTACAAGTGTAAATTTATTGTATAAGATAGGTTCTTCTCAAGAGTCTGAGGTAAACGGAGGAATGCTAATCATTGCTTTACAAATGATGTTAATCTGCTAATAAATGTTAATTTGTATTTCATCCAAGATCACCTGTCATGCAAGGTATAATGCTTTCATAAAAATCTTCTGGTTGGAACACAATGGCTCCGTAGTTGTTGGTGACACCTGCTGGACAAGAGAGGAAGTCAAAGACACCTTGATTACAAAGAAAAGGAGAGGGGTAGAAAGTGGGGGTTGGGGAGAAAAGGAGAGGAGAAATGGGAATGGGTAACACCAATTAAAGAGGAGTTACATCACTTGCAGTGTCTAAGTCTTTGCTCTAGCCTTTCGACCACACCATGGAGGTGGGAGACTCATCCCTTATAAGGACTTCTTCATTTTTGTCAGTCTGGCAAACCCCAAGGACCCCATTTGAGAATATTTAAAGGTATAAAGTGAAATTCATAATATCACAAATGAAACCAACTCTTTTCAAGTGCAGATATCAAAATACTACTTAAAATTTTATGATATATTAATGTATAGACAACTTCAAATCAAATGAATAAAATATATGCTGATTAATCTGAAAACTGCCATGATTTCAAAACAGTGATGAAGGCAAATGATGTTTACTCTGTGTAATGCAATGTAAAAAAATTGACTTTCAAATCTCTGTAATGTGTGCAATATATGTCCAAATGAAAATGAATGTGATTTACATTATAGTTCCTCAGAGATGTAACCAAAATCATTATTACTTTAGCCACATTTTTATTGTGGAGGGAAATGATGTGTTTCAGTTAAGGCATCAGTGAAAATAAAGATGTATTTTTCTACTCAGATCCGTGCATTCTCTAACTTTTATCTGTGTAGCTCTTAGAGGCCCTGTGATCATGGGATAAACATTTCTGCCTTAGGAAAGATTATTCTCCACACTTGGAGCCATGCATAGAAAATATTAGGAAGCTTGTATGTCTTCCAAAATGCTTTGTGAAGATGTCTAATTCCCAGCGTTGTCCAAGGGTAACAACAACTATTGCTTCTTACTGGCTTCCAGACTTAAGACATAATAAGCATTTACCAAAATTGTATCCTGGTCTTGGGAACATGAAGAAAATTTCCACAATCAGTTCTTCTTGTGGTATATTTGCTACCAGACACACTTCTCTTTACCTGTACCATCATCATCGTCATCGTTCTGTATGTGATTCTGAGGAGCATCACCGCACTGAGATATGATAGCACATGCCCTCAAAGATCAAAAATTGAAATGTTGTCTTAAGAAATCCTCTAGTCAACAGAAATATCCTTAATCAGAATCACTGAAATATCTCTATATGTTTTAATATGTTCTCTTGCAATCCCAGCATCAGGAAACAGAGGCAGGTGTGTCCCTATGAGTTTAAGGACAGACCTATCTACATAGAGTTCTAGACCAGCCAGGATTACACAATGGGACACTTTCTTTAAAAAATTATTTGAACCGAGCAGTGGAAGCACAGGCCTTTAATCCCAGCACTTGGGAGGCAGAGGCAGGCAGATCTCTGTGGCTTCGAGGTCAGCCCGGTCTACAGAACGAGTTCCAAGACAGGCTCCAAAGCTACATAGAAAAACCCTGTCTTGAAAAAAACCAAATAAATAAATAAATAAATAAATCTTTGCCATAGTATGTGCTACTGATTTCAAATATGCCTTGGGACTCAGTGATAGGGTATAGCAATTCACACATTAGGATTTCTGAGAGAAGCGTGAACAGTTCTAGTGGATTAAAGATCTTTGCTGTATTCATTGCAGTGTCATACTTCAAAGATAACTCAAAGGAGTAAGTCATGAAGAAGGCTTCTTTGTTCTTTGTTCTGCATGTTATCAAACTATGTATCATATGAAATCTATTTAGCATATTAGTTTTGCAAAGACTTGACATCAGGTTTATTATTATTACCATAGTCTATATACTTCTCAACTGGTAACTCTATCTCATCACTCCTTTGTGATAATTATTCATCTGAATGCTCACATATTATTAAATTAGTAAACTATTTTTGGACTGTGTTAAGTTCAAAACAGCAAAGCAAGTGGGAAAGTGGGAATTACCCAGGTCTTAGTATTTGACTGCAGGCACCATGTATGTTGCCCATAGTAATGCACAGACTGGACTAATCAAGATGAAACACCCAAATTCTTCACACTGCATCGCATGCCTCCCCATGTGGGCTTCCTTTGTTCCTAACTCGGAAGTTTGTTTTCATGAGCAAACTACACTTCTTGGTGAGCGCCTTACAGAAGTTTTACAAGCTTCCTGACAGGTTAGAAAGGACACCGTCTGTCTTAAATTAGAATAGCAAACAGATGATTCGTGTCAAAGACACAGCTGATATCATGAGCTTGCCCAGGTTTGCTTGAAGTCACAGACGCTGTAGGAGGCGCTTGCTTTATGCATAGCCATTGTGTGAAATGATGGGTTTTATTCTCATAGTTCCACACATACATCACACACATTTTGATCATATTCACAACTCTATAACTTGGGAATTTTTTATGTAATATGCTGAGGAGGAGGTACCAGTTGAGAAGTGTAAAGATCACACTGAATTAATCTGATGTCAATTCCTTGCAGAAATGATGTACTAAATATGTTTCTGATGGATACTATAAAATAATGCATAAGTTTATTAAACTAAGTTTAGGCTAGGTGTGGTAACTGATGTTTGCAATCACAGAACTCAGGAAGTTAAGACAGGATGACTGGGAATTCAAGCCAGAATAAGCTAAATAATGAGATTCAGTATCAATAAAATAAAATACATTCAGAAAAAATTAACAAAATATGTGGAATACCTACACAATAAAATAGCAAATCAATACTGAGGATTTGTTACTAATATCAAAGAGCTCAACAAAGAAACGCTGGAGAAGTTTGTACAAACTGGAAATAATCGTCATCTCAATGCACAGTGGTTAATTATCAAAATTTGTAGAAACGCATACTTCAAAGCGTGGGTGTTTTAGAATACATACTTGTCGATAATGTTGTTTTAAAAACTATGTGGTTTAGGATTACAGAGGACAGGAGCTGATGCAGTTCTCAGGCACGTTTCTATGGGAAGGGAACAGCTTTGAGAAGTTGCATAAGCCACTGAGTCTGGACCAAATCATCAGGGTCCATGTAAAAGCCAAGCTGTTTGTTTCTTCTTCTGCAGCATACAGCCTCGCCAGATGAGAGAACAGAGGCATAATTATGTTGGATGGAAATTCACCAGTCCGAGACGGGGAGAGGAAGTAAAATCAATGCAGCAGGTTAGTCCTGCCTAACACTGAGCACATTCTGGAAACTAAGCAGGTTAACCCTGCCTAACCCTGAGCACATTCTGGAAATTGGCCCCGTTGCATTCTCCTTGCCTTTCCCAGAACTTCTCTGCCCCCATCACCTTTTTTGTCGTTCGCTTAGGTCACCTAGATCCATGACTTACAGATTTTCTTTCTGGCTCATGCTCGTGAAACACTGTGTTTCTGTTAGCTCTCAACAAGCTCATGTAGCCCTGATTTCCTGAGCAGGGTCCTTTATGAGTTTGCGTTCTAAGAAAAGCCAGCAGTCAGCACTGTGGATTGACTGCTGGCGCAGAAGTACACAGCTGAGTCTGCGAGCTGGCTGGACTGGATCTCTAGGGTACACGGCACATTTGGCAGACATTTGGCTGAAATGTTTTTATCGATCTTATCTGTTTTGTCTACGATGTCTGCGTTCTGAAAGTAAACCAAAAACTTGAGTTCTTCTCCCAGCTTCTTGTAGTACCAATAAATGTAACTATGTCCTTTGATGCGGGTGCAGTCCATTTTGGCTCTCTGTTCTTTTCCTTTGACCAGATATCTAGGATTCTGGATGACCTCAGTGTCCATGGAGCCTGTGGAGGAAGGAAATAGAAACTGAAGATAAGTCCAGAAAGAATTCTACTGTTGCAGATGTAAGAGAACCTGCTGAAGCTGGAATACAACCTGCTCAAAACAGGGACTTACCTGCGGTCCAGAAAAAAAGGACCACACAGTAGAAAGGTTCAGCGTGCATGCTTGACTATAGAGAGGCTCGACGGGCTGTCTTCTCTGAAGGCTTCCTCATTACTGTAAGGGATCTTCTCATGATGTAATCACTTCCTAAGGGCTGCACGGTTGTGAGACACGAGAGGCAGAAACATTGTGCAGGATGTGGGAGGGGATCCTGAAGCTGTCTTAGGTGACGTGAGATTCAGCCCACTTCTGCTTTCCTTCTCTTGTGCCTTACTATGTTGATTGTTTTCAGTAAAAATTGTTCATATATTATTCATTTATGTGATTTTTTTTAAACTTAAGTTTGCTTTCTCCACTTCATTGTGGGGAAAGAACCTGAGCATTTCCTGGGTTAGCATCATAGCTCTTGCCACACTCACAACACCACGTGGTAGCTCCTTTGGAGATTTAAATATTGAAATTTACAAAATTATTTAGACAAATATGCAATGCAGTTAGAGCACTAATTAAAAACAACATCTATGGCTTAGCCAGTGAGCTAAAGAGAAAAATTACAGCTGAGAACTTTGGATCTGTACTGTTCTTAGATTTCCCCACTCTCCATTAGTGTCTGGAAGGCTGAACCACTGGAACTTACACTTGTCATTTGCTTTCTTTCTTTCTTTATATATATATATATATATATATATATATATATATATATATATATGTCATGCAATCTTGAATGTCATTTAAATGTATCTAAGAGGAGTTATCCTATCTGTATTTTCTAGGATGTTATTTTCCATTCAGATTCATTTTGATATGTACAACTGTAGGCAACTCATTCCACTCATACTCAGCATTCCACTATACTCATTCAGTGGCGCTCATTACCCACTTGATACTTTTCTCACAGTGGGTTTTGTGCTGCTACAAACAATACTCTGCATGCCTTGTACACGTCCAGATTTCTACAGATGGCAAGATTTCCTCCAACCTTGGCACATGCCAACAGCCACATCGATTTTTACATAAAATGGCAAAATCCTTCCTGAAATGATTAAAGCACATAATTCTTTTTTGGCATTTTAAATATTTTTTATCATTTTTTATTTGAATTAGAAACAAGATTGATTTACATGACAATCCCAGTTCCTTCTCCCTCCCATCCTCCCCTACCACCCCCCAACTAAAACCCTACCTATCACATATTCTTTCTTCTAATCTACACCTGACTCAAACTTTCTGCTCCCTCATGACCTCTGCCTCCTTCCTCTTCTTCCCTTCTCATTCTCCTAGCTCCCTCCCCCCTCTTCCCATGCTCTCAATTTGCCCAGGGGATCTTGACCCTTTCCCCTTCTCCAGGGGACAATGTTTGTCTCTTTTAGGGTCCTCCTTGTTTACTAGTTTCTCTGGCAGTGTGGATTGTAGGCTAGTAATCCTTTACTCTATGTCTAAAATCCACATATGAGTGAGTATATACCATGTTTGTCTTTTTGTGATTGGGTTACCTCCCTCAAAATGGTTTCTTCTATTTCCATCCATTTTCCTGCAAATTTCAAGATTTCATTGTTTTTTTTCTGCTGAGTAGTACTCCATTGTGTAAATGTACCACATTTTCTCTATCCATTCTTCGGTTGAGTGGCATCTAGGCTGCTTCCAGTTTCTGGCTATTACAAATAGTGCTGCTATGAACATCATTGAACAGATGTCCTTGTTGTATGAATGTGCTTCTTTTGGGTATATGCCTAGGAGTGGAATTGCTGGATCTTGTGGTAGACTCATTCCCATTTTCTTGAGGAGTCACCATACTGATTTCCAAAGTGGCTGTACAAGTTGGCACTCCCACCAGCAGTGGAGGAGTGTTCCCCTTTCTCCACATGCTCTCCAGCATAAACTGTCATTGGTGTTTTTGATTTTAGCCATTCTGACAGGAGTAAGATGGTATCTCAGAGTTGTTTTGATTTGTATTTCCCTGATGGCTAAGGATGTTGAACACTTTCTTATGTGTCTTTCAGCCATTTTAGATTCCTCTATTGAAAACTGTCTATTTAGTTCTGTACCTCACTTTTTAATTTATTGTTTGATAAAGCACATAATTCTGCCAATAGTTTAAGAGTGTTTTCAATGTGCCACACTCAGGGCTATAACTGATGCTCGGTAGCTCTCTAATTTTGTTTATGAAGCTAAAACTGACTAGTGGTAAAAAAATAATTTTAATTTATATTCATACCTGACAAGGATATTGAATATCTTTTGCATTCACAGGCTACCTGTATGTCCCAGAAATGGACCTTTGCCCACATTAGGTTTGGGCTGATTAGTTCTTATTTATCCATGAGTTGACTGGATGTCCTGGTTACCAATCCTTTCTTGTATGTCTGTCTTGTTTATTTTCCCATTTATGATTTGTATTTATACTCTCTTTGTGATGACTTTTGTTACATTTCTTAATGTAGTAGAATTTCTATTCTTTGGAGTACACACATGCTTCTACTATTTTATAAGAAATTCTCCAAAGTCAACCTTGTGAATATCTACTAGATTATCTACCAAGGCACTTAACATTTTGAGTTTTACATTTAAGCACTTAATCAATTTGCAATTTATTTTGCTTTATGCCCATGAAGAAAGGTTTAAGTTGATCATTTATTGTAGGGGCAAACCACTTATTCTAGAATAATTCATTGTATGTTATAGCACCCCCTTCTAGATCTGCAGTGACATTTCTCTCGTATATTAAATTAATCTATAAATGCCTATTTTGTTATTTGAGTTACTTCCATTCATCGTCTATGTTTCTTTCACTGTTGTGGTTGTGAAGTAATTTGACAATCACAGGGCAAACTACTTTGTTTATAGTTCTCCACTGTTATCTTACCTATATATATATATACTCTTCCCTCTTCTGCTTAAATTTTAGACTTTTCCAAATTTTACAGAAAAGTTCCCCTAATTTTACAGTTCTGAATACTTAAATGACATTGCTGAGACTGCATATTCTCACTATTGGGCTCATTTATTTGTGACCATAATGTAGTTTTTCACTTATTTTTGTGTTCTGAAATGTATTCCTCTGTAATCTAAATTATTTCCTGCACTAAAATCTTGCTTATCTTCTTATGCATTGTTCCTGGCTCTTTTGAATCTTGTATTTTTTACTATTGCATTAAATATTTGTTTCATTTTTGAGATTATAATATAGGCACATCATTTCCTCACACTTTTCTTGCTCCAGTTTTGCCACATACCCCTCTGTCTCTTTTTTAAAATTGTTGTATATTCCCTAAGGTGTCTCTATTTCTATATGTTTAAGAAATGTTTCCCCTTAAACTTTTTTTATTGTGTAATAAGACTGTTGTATGTGGAATGAAAACTGACCCTTTGTGTCTACATTACACCCAGAAAACCTACAGAATTTAGCTGCTATCCGTGCAATGCTTCTATGGGTGTTTTCTCTGTCTCTCTTAACTTCATCTCTCAGTAGTTACTTTTCTTTTCCCTGTTTCTCTTGGCCACCTTTCTTGTGGTGACAGTTTTGTTTGTGATCTAATAAATAAAGCTTGCCTGAAGATCAGAGTACAGAGCTAGCCACATTGGTTAGCCATAGGGACCGGCGGTGGGGGCACACACCTTTAATCCTAGCACTCAGGAGACAGAGGCAGACAGATCTCTGTGAGGACAAGGCCACCCTGGGCTACACGAAATCAATTCAGTCTAAAAGAGAAACAGAGCCAGATGGTGGTGACTCACACCTTTAATCCCAGTACTAGGGAGCTGGAAACAGGAGTGATATGGCTGGGCGGAGAGAGTGGGGAGACAGGAGCTCAAGGCATTCAGTCTGAGAATTGGTAGGGACAAGATCACCCTTTGGTCTGGGGATTCAGCAGAGGTTAGAGGTCTCTCTTGTGGCTGCTCCTTTACTCCTCTGACCTTCAGCATTTACCCTGATATCTGACTCTGGGATTTTATTATTAAGACTGATTACAATTTATGCTACACTTTCTTCTTCTTCTTCCATTAACTGCAAAATCAGTGCAATGTTTAATCAAAGAGATGGGTGGTATTGATCACTTACTTACCGGTCATGTGTGTCTAGAACAATTGATTTTAGGTAGATGCTCTGGGATGGCAAAATCGAATATCAAATCTCTGTGATTTTTTTATTTAACTAGCTTCTCAGATATCTGGACTCAATATCTTTTAATTTCTCTCACCGGGACCATCCCCAAATCTGATAAATCTTTCCAAATGTGGATTCGTGCCTGCTCTTTAAGCTGTGCAGTATTTTACAGAAAATCCCACATCGCCCCCTAGTGTTCAAAGGGACAAATTCTTCTATAGCTGTTCTTTTTTATCCTAGAGAAATTACCGGAGGCGGCGCTTAGTGTGGTGATCTTCACATATCCCAGAGGACTGATAATAGCACTACCGCACGTCCATGAATGTTTTGTTAGTTGTTTGCTTTCTCAGCCTTTGTCTGGCCAGGGTGTGTGTGCTGTAGGCATTTGCCCCAAGCTCTCTGCTCTCTTCAGTGTACACACTGTCTGCAGAGATCTTGCGCACCCTCGTTTTCCCAACTATGCTAAATATCCCCAATATTCCCCCCTTATATTAGCCATTTTATTAACATTGGTGAGTACACTGGAATGACTTCAGCGTATTCCCAGGATCAGAGCTCCCTGAATCTCAACATACATCCAGACAGTTGTCTCATGTCCCCTCCCCAACACAGCTGGCTGCAATAATCATTCCCAAACCTGTGTATTCTTACTCGTGCTTAAACAATTGCCAAGTTTTTTTTTAGATCCATTTCCTAAACATCTTTTTAAAAGTCCACCATTTTCTCATATTTCCATCAACACTTTCACCATCTGAGTCAGTTTCATTTCTAACCTCTTTCTATTCATTAACTATGACAATCTTTTTCCTGAAAAAAAAAAAAAAAAAACAGTTTCAATGACTCTTCCATCTACCTTAAAACTTCTTTTAGGTTTCAGTAATCCCACTTCTTCCACTTACTACATTTGGCTTACCTTATTGTAAAACATTCAATAACAGTATTTACAGTTTTTTCTCATAATTTTTCTTTAAAGGAAAATAAGACATATATGTATAATACCAGGTACTTTAGATTTTCCAGGGAGTATGGGCCAAGGGTTACTTGCAATAAATTACCTATATAAATTTTAGTTTTAAAAACCTTAATTTAAAATGGAACCAGAGAATATATTACTGATGAAGGAGATTAAATATTCATGGCAATTTGGAATTGACAGTAGTCGATCAAAATAGAATTCTTTCCATATTTCCAGTTAGAAATTGGGAAATAGCTGATCAAATGGTAAACTCTCAAACACCTAAGTTATGTGTCCTATAGCAATTGGGTTAAAGCTCCATAAACCAGTGCCAGAGAATATTTCTTTCTCTGTGGCATTGAATTGCAATGACACTTGCCCTCATGTGCATCAGCTAGGTATTGTGTAAGAAATCAGAATAAGGGTATTTTCTTCATGCCCAAGAGCATTGCTCTGTTAGTTTGTATGAACGTGACACCAACTGAAGTTACCTGAGAAGAAGAAACCTCCCTTGAGGAATTGCCTCCACCACACTGGCCTGTGGATGTGACATTCATGTAAGACATTTCAAAACTGCTTTTGGTGGGCAGTGCTGTTCATGAACAGGCAGGCCTGGATTGTTTAAGGAAACCAACGGAGCAAACTAGGGAACAACCTCCTTCCTCCATGGTCTCTGCTTAAGTTTCTGCCTTCAGGTTCCTGCATAAGTTCCTGTCCTGGCTTCCTTCAAAGATGGACTCAGTAAGTGTTAGCCAAATAAACCCTCTCCCACCCCAGCCTGGTTTTGGTCAGTATTTTATCACAGCAACAGAAAACAAAGGGGGACAGAAACTAAGGTCGTAAAGGACTTAGCATCTCTTAAACCCCACTATGGCATTTTCAGTACAGCACAGTCCAGTGTGTGTGTGTGTGTGTGCACGTGCCTGTGTGTGCGCGCGTGCATGTGCGTGTATGTGTGTGTGTGTGTGTGTGTGTGTGTGTGTGCACATGTGTGCGTGCGCATGTGCGTCTGTGTGTACACGTGCATGTGTGTATGTGTGTGTGTGTGTGTGTGTGTGTGTGTGTGTGAGTGTGTGTGTGTGTGTGTACCTTGTGTACCTGTGTGTGTTTCCTAGAGGGTAGTTAAGGATATATCTCAAAGATGAACTTTGTTTTAAATACAACTTAATCCAGAACATGGAATAAAAGTATGGGAAGTACTGCACTTAGAAAAGAGTTACTGGTTTATGTCATCAGATGCTTAGGGAACATGCTATCAAGACTTTATTTCCATGCCCCTCCTTTAGGAAAGACAAGAACACATATGTGAACTGTGTTGTGTTCAATGCTATTTTCATAAGCTCCAAAAGCAACACATGTGAGCAACAGACTGCGTGTCTGAGGCAGCTGGTGTTAGGGTCCAAACACAGCAGCTATCTGTGAAGATAGCTGGTGTCAGGGTCTGAACACAGCAGCTATCTGTGAAGATGGACTTGAATATCCTTCAGCTCTTTGTGTGGAGGGGGAATAAATGATTCCAGGCAGTGGCCATGTTTCCAGGTTCTCACATACATCAGACTTAAATTTTCTTACCATCCAAGTCATTGGCGATGTTTGCATTAGAGTATTAAGAAGCATTTCACTAGTTCTCTTCTCTAGGCTGAATCGACTGGTAGACCGGAAGGCTGCAACTCTGAGTTCTTCATTCCAGAACTAACAAGCACAATCTGAAATGACTGCATCCTGGGGAGTTATCTGAGCAGCAGTAGCAACAGCTGCAGAAGAGTTAGCCTGTAAATATGAGTGGCTTCATAATCATTGCAGAATTGGCCTGTTCACAGTGATGACTTGAGAACACATTAGACATAAGTGTCTTGGACACTTTGAGCTCTTAAGGAAATGAATCCAAACTCAAATCAGAGTGAATGGTTATAGACCAAATAACAACAACAACAACAACAACAACAACAACAACAACAATAATAATAATAATAATAATAATAACCTTCAGCTCAGCAGGTGTTTAACAAGTCAGATACTGGCTAATAAACTCTAAATAATCAGTATTTTTGTCTTGGTGGGGGAATGCCTTATAAATGTTTGCCCACTTCACACGGTACATGGCACATCCTAGCAGCACCCTAACCATGTGTGGTTTTGTTTTTCCTTATTTGTGAATTGTCTGTTCCAATAAACTGTTTTAAAATATGATATGTGTAAATGTTTTTTTTTTTTGGCAGTTCTCATCTGTGTTAATCGCTTTTCTCTGATTGCTGTGACAAATCACACGACAAAAGCAATTTCAGGCAAGAAAGGTCTGTTTTGGCTCACAGCTAAACAGGTTGCCTGGGATCTGCAAAGAGATGGCGAGCTTTTGAATTTTGATCAGTTTTTGAGTCGTTAAGATTTAGGGAACTCTTTTTTGTTTGTTTGTTTGTTTTGTTGTTGTTGTTTTTTCGAGACAAGGTTCCTCTGTGGCTTTGGAGGCTGTCCTGGAACTAGTTCTTGTACACCAGGCTGGTCTCAAACTCAGAGATCCACCTGCCTCTGCCTCCCCCGAGTGCTGGGATTAAAGATGTGCGCCACCAACGCCCGGCTGATTTAGGGAACTCTTGACTCTTGACGATAGACTAAGTCTGTTTGGCGCTGTGAGATGAAAGTGATGCTGTGGTTCAAGGGTGGAAAGCTATGGTTTAATGAGATGTGCTTGGGTATCAAGGTGAGAAGGGGTGGAGTTAGATGGTTAATTTTCATTGCTGATGGATTTAGAGTTACCATGACTACCCCTGGAAGTGTCTATAAGGCAGTTTCTAGAATGGTTGAGGAGAGATGAGTCTACCTGGGGATCTTCAACAGAATAAAAATGAGAATTTTATAGGGACATTAGCATTTACCACCCCTCCTGACACAAGGATGCAATGTTACTATCATGCTTAAATTCCTGACTCCATTTCATCTCATGGACCATGATGGAACACATTCTGCAACCATGAGTGAAAATAAGACTTTGTTCCTTAAGTTGCTTTTGTCAGATATTTGGCCACAGCAATGACAAGAATAACTAACACACCACTCTATTTTGCTAAGCCCCACTTTGGTCAAGGTCAAGGAATATGTGATGGTTAGTTTATTGCCAACTGTTGTATAAAAGTTTCCTCCGAGATGTGATAGACTTTGGGGAGCCCCTTTGGAGGGCCTTACCCTGCCTGGGGAGATGAGGGGGGATGGCTAGGGGCAGGTAGGATATTGGGGGGAGGGGAGGGAGAGGGAGAAGGGATTGACACGTGAAGCAAGCTTGTTCCTAATTTGAACTAATAAAATAAAATTAAAATTAAAAAAAGTTTCCTCCAAGATTAAAACATTCTGTCCTGCAGAAAGTCCCTTGATCAAGAAGGCTAAGGACTCAAAACTGCTTCAGAAAGTTCCAGAGACTGACCAGATTCACTAGGACCCTCCCTTTCAGGGTAATCAATAAAATCTGAGAGCCCCGTCAGATGGAAGAAAGCTGCAAAGAAGGCTCTGAGAGCGGAACAGCTGCCTGGAAGAAGCAGAAACCAGCTGAGCTGCCTGGAAAAGGTTCAGACCAGAGTCACTCGGAAAGGACACTCTCCAACCTTCTGAGCTGCCTCCAGGCTCTACAAAGTGCTCAGGGTTTCCAAGCCTTGTGAGCTGTCCCCCATGCTGGGCTGGGCTTTGGTGACACAGCTGTCTCTGAGTCATTTCTGCTCCTGTAAGTAACTTCTCTTCTGTATTCCTGTAGGTAACCCCAATAAAACTCATGGCTTACCAAGCTGGACTCTGGGGATATCCATATTTTGGTGTGTTATGGGATCCCTGGCAGGGGTCAGTAGATTTATGTATTGTATCTCCCCCAAGAAGTTGTCACACAACATACATTTGCCACAATCTGGAATCACTTGGAAAAAGAGCCTCTTGAGCAGCTACTCTCAGACTGTGCATCATGACCCCTTTGGGGGTCACCTAAGACCCCCAGAAATATCAGATCTTTACATTATGATTCACAACAGTAGCAAAGCTACAGTTATGAAGTAGGAATGAAATAATGTCATGGTTGGGGTCACCACATATGAGGAACTGTGTTATAGGGTTGCAGTATTAGGAAGGCTGAGGACCGCTCTTGAGGGCTGCCTAGGTCAGGTTGGCTTGCTGACACACCTGTGAGTGCTTTCTCTTACCTGAATAAGAATCCACACCCTGAACATGGAGAGCATCCCTCAAAAGGCTCTCCATCCTCTACCGTTCTCTCCCCATTTCTACACACACACACACACACACACACACACACACACACAGATGTGTCATCCAGATGAGCTGTGGTTTTTACTCTCTAACACCTCCTGGAGTTTCTGTGTGCTGGGGAAGGAAGGCTGTTGCAAAGGTTCTTGTTGAGGTGTCCTGTTCCTGCCAAGCACTGTGTCCCTAGCACCACAGAGGTAGAATCCCCTGTCTTTAGGATGTGCATTTAAAACCGTCAGAGATGAAAACGTTAAGTTTGGATGGCTGATGAGAAACTTGTCCTCAGTAAAATTTTGTTCGTAACTGACTGCAGAGCTCACAGTAGAAATTGCCATCAGTTCAAAGGTCCTTTGAGAGGACTGACGATACCAAGCCACCGAAGTCGCCTGGACACCCTCCGAGTGACACTCAATCTTCATGGAAGTTCCACTCTTACAGATGCTCCTTCTGGGATTTTGATAGACGAGAGCACCAAGCCCACTGCCTGCCAAAACAGAGGTCAGGGTGATGAGATATTCCAGAAGCCCCCAAGTCAGACAGAGCCCAGAAAATTACCACTCATTCCACCATCATTCTTTAAAATGGAAAATCATCCTTTGTGTTTACACAACCATCCTCTGAGACACCTGAGACACAATCCTCCATTTTCCTTGGATGGTGACTCATATATTACACCTTAGGCACCCAAATGTGTTTCCTTATTTGACCAGTACAAACAATTCATAAACACTTTTTATACACACAGACACAGACACAGACACAGACACAGACACACACACACACACACACACACACACACACACACACACAGACACACACACACACACACACACACACACACACACACACACACACACACACACAAGCTCCAAGGTATAACAAGGCTCATACCTGGCCCCAGAAGTAACAGAAGCAGCAACATCACTAGTCTTAGCCTCACTCCACCTTCTCTGAAGAGAGGGGTAGCCATGCTCTAAGAGGATGGATGCTTGATCACTTAACCCTGGGAACGCCCCCTGGTGGTAGTTCTTGGTAGTGGTGGTAGTCCGAGAGTCAGACTACATCAATCTCCCTGATGATCAAAGAAGAAATACACAGGCCTCAAGAAGCTCCAGAGACATCCTGATTTACTTCTAAACACAGAAAGTGCACTGGTGTCTGCATCACTAAAATGATTAAGTGGATTTCTTCAATTGAAATGTTTGTGTAGTTGGATGGTAAGTAGCATTGCAATCCATCCTTTGCTTCCATGACAAGTCCTCAAAGTTCTCACACCAAGACTTTGGGATCATTGCTAACCATTAGAACTGCAGGCTGCAGCTGTCATATGTGCCCATATTGCTCAGGTCAGGGCCTGGCTGCAAGTTTAGTGTTTCTTCACAATATTGCCCAAAACTGCCTATGTCCTAAATATAACATCATGATTATAACATGACATTATAGCATAAGGTTCTCTTAATATCTATGGACTTAATTGTAACAATACTATAATCTATGTCTTAACATAAAAACAATATTGGTAATAAGTATTTATAGTAATTTTATTGTAGTGGAGGTCATACTAGGTACTGGCCAATTACTAGTTTACGATGATTAGGAGATTTTGTTTTGCTTGAGATGTGTTAATCTAATAAATGGATAAGTACTGAAAATGTGCAGAAATTGCTCTGAGCTGGGCGGTTTTCTGCTTTGTTGCTTGTCCTAAATCACTCGGCTTTCACTCACTTAGCACCCTTCTCTCTGTGTTTTCATTCAATTTGTACATTTGTGCAACTGGGGCTGAGTTGCTAGGAAGGTGATGTTAAAAACTGACCCATCAGAGCTGTTTTTTTTTCTTTTCCTGTACTGAAATAGCTCTTATCATTATTAATATAATTAGTGCCACATTTACAATTATGCTTCTGTTGAAGGGAAGTTGTCTGATGCTGTGGCTGTCCTTCTGTTCCTGACTGATTTGGGTCTCATTAGTATGGGGCTGCCTTAGGGAAACAGCTCTTCTTCTGCAACAAACAAGGACATCTTGTTGAAGATACCTCCTATGAAGAAATGGCTAGAAGCCTCCAGAACCTGAAGAAACCCTTCCTTATTCTTTGGGATGACCCTTGCCATCAGTGTGTTCCTGCCTGGATTTATTACTGTCAGGAGTTATCATTTTGGGAAGTTCTGTCCTGATACAATTCTAATTGGAGTTCTTCACAAGGGGAAAACCACAAGGGAAAAATGACTGTCATCATGACTGACACAATGTCACTGTAGGTCTGAAGCTGTGGTTATCACTCAGTTGTAGGATATTGGTCAAGTTCACTCCCCAACACTGAAGGAGAGAAAACTTAGCTGTGAGTCCCTAGCCACTCAGGTTTTCACCTGTTTGATAGCCCATTCTTCATATCAACTGTCTTGTATGCTGATCCACAGAGACTTGCAGTCCACCTCCAGACACATTCCTTAGAACTTATGGGTAGTGGGAAATCAGAGCCAGCAACCTTACATATTCCTCCACCTTACCCAGAGCTAGATAGAAGAATTTTCAACTCATTTTTTTAAAAACCTATTTTCTTCTCCACTTGTATGAAGCCTGATTTCTGTAATAAATTATTTTGTCGCTGAATACTGGCAGTGTTTCTCCTCTGGTTGCATGTTAGTTGAGACTAACATAATATTTGTGCCATCGTGGATGCTGCCATACAGTTATGGATTAACCATGGCCAGCCCTGTGTTTTGTCCACACATGCTGTAGTTCCTTATTTCTTCCAGAATTTCTCAGTGTCATTTTCTTTATCTGTTAGTAGCTTTTCCCCCAAGATATTGTTTTTTATTAGTTTATATTAGAAACAAGGCTGCTTCACATGTCAATCCCTTCTCCCTCTCCCTCCCCTCCCCCCATGAGGCGCCCCTCTGCTCCCCAGGGAGGGTAAGGTCCTCCATGGGGGTTCCCCAAAGTCAAAGCCCCCAAAGTCAGTCATATCATCCTGGGCAGGGCCTAGGCCCTTCCCCATGTGTCCAGGCCGAGAGTGCATCCCTCCATGTGGGATGAGCTCCCAAAGTCCCTTCTTACACCAGGGGTAAATACTGATCCACTACCAAGGTGCCCATAAAGCGCCGAAGCCCTCTCATTGACATCCACATTGAAGGGTCTGGATCAGTCCTGTGCTGGCCTCCCAGGCATCAGTCTGGGGTCCTTGCACTCCCCCTTGTTCAGGTCAGCTGTTTCTGTGGGTTTCACCAGCCTGGTCCCCACCACTTTGCTCTTCACTCCTCCCTCTCTGCAACTGGGTTTCAGAGTTCAATACAGTGTTTAGCTGTGGGTGTCTGCCTCTGCTTCCATCAACCACTGGATAAGGGCTCTAGGATGGCATATAAGGGAGTCATCAGTCTGATTATAGGGGAAGGACATTTAGGGTAACCTCTCCACCATTGCCTAGATTGTCAGTTCATGTCATCCTTGTAGATCCCTGGAAATCCCCCTAGAGCCAGATCTCTCCTTGAACCTATAATGGCTCCCTCTGTTATGGTGTCTCTCACCCTGCTCTCCTCTATTCTTCCCCCGACTCAACCTTCCTGCTCCTCACTTTTCTTCTCTCCCCTCCTCTTCTCCTCCTCTCATTCTGCCAGCTCCCTCTCCCCTACCCCCATGCTCCCAATTAGCTCAGGAGATCCTGCCCATTCCCCTTCTCTGGGGTCCATGCATTCTTCTCTTAGAGTCTTTCTGGTTTCCCAGTTCCTTTGGTGATGAGGATTGTAGGCTGGTAATCCTTTGCTCTATGTCTAAAATTTATATATGAGCGAGTTCATACCATGTTTGTCTTTTTGTGACTGGGTTACCTCACTCAGGATGGTTTCTTCTAGTTCCATCCATTTGCCTATGAATTTCAAGATTCCATTGCTTTTTTCTGCTGAGTGGTACTCCAATGTGTAAATGTACCACATTTTCTCTATCCATTCTTCAGTTAAGGGAAATCTAGGTTGCCTCCAGGTTCTGGCTATTACAAACAATGCTGCTATGAACATAGTTGAACAGATGTCCTTATTGTATCTCAATATCCATGAGAACCACTGATAAAGAAGTCACAGTCAAAATCCAGGGACCACTGGCGTGTGGAACAAACAACAACAAGCCATGGGTACTGGGGTCTGATAGCCCTGAAAGGAGCTCTACATCATCACGAATGCCATCCATAATTAAAGGTAAGCAATAAAGAGCTGTGCATGAAGGGGAAGCAGCAGAGCATGGTGAACTCCCTGTTCCGAGTTCATTTCTACAGAAAACCTATAGAATGGAAATACTGACTGCTGTGTATTTACACAGGAAAGTGACTCTAAATACTAACAAAAAGACAAGACTTCTAGTCATTAAAGTCAGACAGACCTGCGCTTCTGACTCTCCAGAACATTAGGAACCAAGAAGGGAATAAAAGTGCTATTCTAAAGTTCATATTCGCTACAGGAGAGGCATAAAGATAAGATTAATTTCAGGTTTTGCTGCTGTGATAAAAAAATTTTATGGTTAACTATCATAAAATTAAAAATAGAGTGTGTATTTTTAGAAAGGAACTACAGAATGAGATAAATTTAATCAAAGGCATTAAGAGAATTCAGGGGAAAAAAGAGAATGTGAGAAAATAAATATGTAAAACAAAAATGAAAATAAATCCAAATATATTAGCCATTATGTGTTACAGAATGCTAATACATTACAAAGACGGGGTGAACCTTCTAGTTGCATAAAACTTGAGTCCAGAAAGGCGTTACCAAGGTTGAAGAAATATTCTCCTAAAGAATAAGAGTGCACTAATCAAGGAAACACAAATGAAAGCACCACAGGTTACTTCCTTATTCATGACCATGCTGCTGCTGCCTCATACTCATGTTCAAAAATGAGTGTGAGGGGCTGAAGAGATAGTTTCCGGGTTGTGAACACTGTGGACCCTGGTGTGATCCCAACACCTATATGGAGCTTTGCCCCTCTCTGAAACTCCAGACCCAGGAGACTCAACACCTTCCAGCCTTCACAGACACTACATACACATGGCACACAGACATGTAAAATGCCCACGCATGTAAAATGATTTTTAAAGTGCACATTCTGATAGGTATGTAGAGAAAAACAATCTTTGACACACTTTATTATTTGGAATATAAATCAATAGAGTCATGACAAAATAGTACGGAATTTCTCCCAAAACTTAAAAACAGAACTGCATATGACCTGGCAATCTGACTACTCAATCTGTATCTGATGGAAATAAACATGTATATCAGAGATATCCGTACTCAACACACATTTACTGTAGTGTTGTTCACAAGCGCCTCCAAAGGGAAGCAGTCTAAAACTAGATCGTAATAAACACTCAAAGGGGATATTATTCATCCACAAGATGGTATTCGGTCGCTGCAACTGCGGAGAGGAAGCTAGTAAGTGAGATAAAGCAAATACACAGAATGTGAGTACCTCATTGTGGTGCCAGTGCCACGAGCAACTCTCGAGTATCGGGAGAAAGCCTGGAGATTTAAATGAAGGACAAGACATCTGGTCGTTTGTGCTAAGACAATGTTTGTGTCTCTCTGTGTCTTTATTGCAAAGAGGGAACAGCCTTATATACAGACTTACAGCACAGTGGAGAAACCCCAGGTGTTAAGAGCTCGTGTTTTCCCAGGTGTGGTTGACGCTGGTGGGCCAGGCCGGGGCTGTAAACCAGGTCTAGAAAACAGGATGCTGATTAGCTGACAGCAACCCACAGAGACCTCATGGCGGCTGGGGCCCAACACTTCATGATCCCACCCATATGTAGAATTCAATGTTTACCACATAGAACTTTAGTATTGGGTACTATAAGACAGGCTTTTAGTTAGACAGCAATGAGATGTTCTGGTGTCCTACTGTCCAGTATGACGACTATTTTAAAAAGCTGCAAGAGGTTATGAATGTTTTCACAATAAGGAATGATAGATGTTTGAGAAGCTAGGTCTGTTTAATGTGATTAAAACATCACAAAATATATGCACGTCTTGAAACACCACCTAGAATTCCATTAAGATGTGTAACTTTACATTTTTATGTGTATTAAAATATATCTCATTTAAAATTTGTAAAAGCAAGAAAGCTAAATATAACAAATGCATACTAAATAAACACTGCATTTAAAGAATAAAATATTAATAGAAGCTTACAAAGCAATGACAAAAGGTTTAGAAACGGTGACATCTAGCCTTTAAGGGTGCCGCCTCACCAAAGTCACCTTCCAGAACTCGCATGCATGTCAAGAACTCTCCCTTCTTCTTCTTTATTTTTTTTCGAGACAGGGTTTCTCTGTGTAGCTTTGGAGCCTATCCTGGCACTCGCTCTGGAGACCAGGCTGGCCTTGAACTCACAGAGAGCCACCTGCTTCTGCCTCCCGAGTGCTGGGATTAAAGGCGTATGCCACCGATGCCCGGCTGAGCTCTCCCTTCTTTAAGT